>NC_074695.1:30349547-30422047 GCF_029448725.1 Salvelinus fontinalis
GCTGAGACACTCAATTAACAAGATTTCCAAGATCCATGCAGGCCTTTAGAGTATATACCAATGTTCTGCAACATCTATACACTCTGAGTATACCAAACTTTAGGAAAACCTTCCTATTTTTGAGTTGCACCCCCTTTTGTCCTCAGAAAAGCCTTAATTCGTTAGCGAATGGACTCTACAAGGTGTTGAAAGCGTTCCACAGGGATGCTGGCCAATGTTGACTCCAATGTTCCTCACAGTTGTGTCATGTTGGCTGGATGTCCTTTGGGTGGTAGACCATTCTTGATACACACAGGAAAATGTTGAGCATGAGAAACCCAACAGCTTTGCAGTTCTTGACACAGTCAATCCGGTGTGCTTGGCACCTACTACAATAGCCCGTTCAAAGGCAGTTAAATCTTTTGTCTTGCACGTTCACCCTCTGAACGGCACACATACCCAATCCATGTGTCTATTTTCTCAAAGCTTAAAAATCCTTCTTTAACCTGTCTCCTCCACTTCATCTTCACTCCCCTTCATCTACACTGAAGTTGATTTAACAAGTTACATCAAGAAGGGATTATAGCTTTCAGCTGGATTCAACTGGTCAGTCTATGTTAATAAATCAAAAAATCACCTTTATTTATCCAGGTAGGCCAGTTGAGAACAAGTTTTAATTTAAAACTGCGACCTAGTCAAGATAAAGCAGAGCAGTGTGACAAAAACAACAACACAGTTACACATAAACAAACGTACAGTCAATAATAAAAAATCTATGTACAGTGCGTGCAAATGTAGAAGAGTAGGGAGGTAGGCAATAAATAGGCCATAGAGGAGAAATAATTCCAATTTAGCATTAACACTGGAGTGATAAATGTGCAGATGATAAATGTGCAGATGATGATGTGCAAGTACAGATTCTGGGGTGCAAAAGAGCAAGTGGGTAAGTAATAATATGGGGATGAGGTAGTTGGGTTTGCTATTTACAGATTGGCTGTGTACAGGTACAGTGATCGGTAAGCTGCTCTGACAGCTGATGCTTAAAGTTAGAGAGGGAGAAATAAGACTCCAGCTTCGGAGATTTTTGCAATTCGTTCCAGTCATTGGCAGCAGAGAAGTGGAAGGAAAGGCGGCCAAAGAAAGTGTTGGCTTTGGGGATAACCAGTGAAATATACCTGCTGGAGCGTGTGCTACGGGTGGGTGTTGCTATGGTGACCAGTGAGCTGAGATAAGGCGGGGCTTTACCTAGCAAAGACTTATAGATGACCTGGAGCCAGTGGGTTTGGCGACGAATATGTAGTGAGGGCCAGCCAATGAGAGCATACAGGTCGCAGTGGTGGGTAGTATATGGGGCTTTGGTGACAAAATGGATGGCACTGTGATAGACTACATCCAGTTTGCTGAGTAGAGTGTTGGAGGCTATTTTGTAAATGACATCGCCGAAGTCAGGGACGGGTAGGATAGTCAGTTTTACGAGGGTATGTTTGGCAGCATGAGTGAAGGAGGCTTTGTTGCGAAATAGTAAGCCGATTCTAGATTTAATTTGGGATTGGAGATGCTTGATGTGAGTCTTGAAGGAGAGTTTAAAGTCTAACCAGACACCTAAGTATTTGTAGTTGTGCACATATTCTAGGTCAGAACCGTCCAGAGTAGTGATGCTAGTGGAGGGTGCTGGCAGCAATCGGTTGAAGAGCATGCAGTTAGTTTTACTAGCATTTAAAAGCAGTTGGAGGCCATGGAAGGAGTGTTGTATGGCGTTGAAGCTCGTTTGGAGGTTTTTTAGCACAGTGTCCAAAGTAGGTCCAGATGTATACAGAATGGTGTCGTCTGCGTAGAGGTGGATGCCAGAGGTCTGGACAACAGGCCCTCCGATTTGACACACTGAACTCTATCTGAGAAGTAGTTGGTGAACCAGGCGAGGCAGTCATTTGAGAATCCAAGGCTATTGAGTCTGCAGATGAGAATTTGGTGATTGACAGAGTCGAAAGCCTTGGCCAGATCAATGAAGACGGCTGCACAGTACTGTCTTTTATCAATGGCGGTTATGATATCGTTTAGGACCTTGAGCGTGGCTGAGGTGCACCCATGACCAGCTCGGAAACCAGATTGCATAGTGGAGAAGGTGTGGTGGGATTCGAAATGGTCGGTGATCTGTTTGTTAACTTGGCTTTCGAAGATTTTAGAAAGGCAGGGCAGGATGGATATAGGTCTATAACAGTTTGGGTCTAGAGTGTCTTCCCCTTTGAAGAGGGGGATGACCGCGGCAGCTTTCCAATCTTTGGGGATCTCAGACAATACGAAAGAGAGGTTGAATAGGCTAGTAATAGGGGTTGCAACAATTCCGGCGGATCATTTTAGAAAGAGAGGGTCCAGAAAGTCTAGCCCAGCTGATTTGTAGGATCCAAATTTTGCAGCTCTTTCAAAACATCAGCGGTCTGGATTTGGGTGAAGGACAGACGAGGGGGGCTTGGGCAAGTTGCTGCAGGGGGTGCTGAGATGTTGGCCGGGGTAGGGGTAGCCAGGTGGAAAGCTTGGCCAGCCATAGAAAAATGCTTATTGAAATTATCGATTATCGTAGATTTATCGGTGGTGACAGTGTTTACTATCCTCAGTGCAGAGGCAGCTGGGAGGAGGCGCTCTTATTCTCCATGGACTTTACAGTGTCCCAAAACTTTTTGGCTTTAGTGCTACAGGAAACAAATTTCTGTTTGAAAAAGCTAGCCTTAGCTTTCCTAACTGACTGAGTATATTGGTTCCTGACTTCCCTGAAAAGTTGCATATCGCGAAGGCTATTCGATGCTAATGCAGAACGCCACGGGATGTTTTTGTGCTGGTCAAGGGCAGTCAAGTCTGGGGTGAAACAAGGCCTATATCTGTTCTTAGTTCCACATTTGTGGAATGGGGCATGCTTATTTAAGATGGTGAGGAAAGAACTTTTGAAGAGCAACCAGGCATCCTCTACTGATGGGATGAGGTCAATATCCTTCCAGGATACCCGAGCCAGGTCGATTAGAAAGGCCTGCTCGCTGAAGTGTTTTAGGGAGCGTTTGACAGTGATGAGGGTTGGTCGTTTGACCGCAGACCCATTACGCACGCAGACAATGAGGCAGTGATCGCTGAGATCCTGGTTGAAGACACCAAAGGTGTATTTAGAGTGCAAGTCGGTCAGGATGATATCTAAGAGGGTGCCCATGGTTACGGATTTAGGGTTGTACCTGGTAGGTTCCTTGATAATTTGTGTGAGATTGAGGGCATCTAGCTTAGATTGTAGGATGGCCGGGGTGTTAACTTCTTCTGGCTGCAAGCCCGACGTCGGTACACTTATGACAACAGCCAGCTCAAGTGCAGGACGCGAAATTCAAAATATATATTTTTAAAATATTTAACTTTCACACATTAACAAGTCCAATACATCATTTGAAAGATAAACATCTTGTGAATCCAGCCAACATGTCCGATTTTTAAAATGTTTTACAGCGAAAACACCACGTATATTTATGTTAGCTCACCACCAAATACAAAAAAGGACAGACATTTTTCACAGCACAGGTAGCATGCACAAAGCCAACCTAACTAACCAAGAACCAACCAAACTAACCAAGAAACAACTTCATCAGATGACAGTCTTATAACATGTTATACAATAAATCTATGTTTTGTTCGAAAATGTGCATATTTAGAGCTGAAATCAGTGGTTACACATTGTGCTAAGGTAGCATCTTTTTCCCAGAACATCCGGATATTTTTCTGACTCTCACATATTCTGACCAAATAACTATTCATAAACATTACTAAAAAATACATGTTGTATAGGAAATGATAGATACACTAGTTCTTAATGCAATCGCAGTGTTAGAATTCTAAAAATAACTTCATTACGACATAAGGCTTACGTTATGGCGAGCGAGTGCCCAAAACCTGGGCGCAAAACTAATAGTACACATTTCGACAGATATATGAAATAGCATCATAAAATGGGTCCTACTTTTGATGAGCTTCCATCAGAATGTTGTACAAGAGGTCCTTTGTCAAGAACAATCGTTGTTTGGATTTAGAACGTCCTTTTTCCCTCTTGAATTAGCAAGCGCACTAGCCAAGTGGCGCGAAGCTCTCCTTCCTGAACAAAGGCACACAACGCAACACGCCTAACGTCCCGAATAAATTTCAATAATCTAATAAAACTATATTGAAAAAACATACTTTACGATGATATTGTCACATGTATCAAATAAAATCAAAGCCGGAGATGGTAGTCGCCTATAACGACAGCTTTTCAGAAGGCAATTCCAGGTCCATCCTCGCGCTTTCCAGAAAACAGGAAATGGGTGACACGTCATTCCAAGAGGATTTATTCCACCTCAGACCAAGATAAACACTCCATTTCTTCTCTCACTGCCTCTTGACATCTAGGGGAAGGTGTATGACGTGCATGTATACTAATATGTATCATGCCCATTTATAGGCAGGACCTAGAACAGAGCATAGTTTTCAGACTTTCCACTTCCTGGTCAGGAAGTTTGTGCCAAATGAGTTCTGTTTTACTCACAGATATCATTCAAACGGTTTTAGAAACTAGAGAGTGTTTTCTATCCAATAGTAATAATAATATGCATATTGTACGAGCAAGAATTGAGTACGAGGCCGTTTGAAATGGGCACCTTTTATCAGAGCTACTCAATACTGCCCCTGCAGCCAGAAGACGTTTTAAGCATGTCCCAGTTTAGGTCACCTAACAGTACGAACTCTGAAGATAGATGGGGAGCGATCAATTCACGTATGGTGTCCAGGGCACAGCTGGGGGCTGAGGGGGGTCTATAGCAAGCGGCAACGGTGAGAGACTTGTTTTTGAAAAGGTTGATTTTTAAGTAGAAGCTCGAATTGTTTGGGCACAGACCTAGATAGTATGACAGAACTCTGCAGGCTATCTCTGCAGTAGATTGCAACTCCTCCCCATTTGGCAGTTCTATCTTGTCGGAAAATGTGATAGTTAGAGATGGAAATGTCAGGATTTTTGGTGGCCTTCCTAAGCCAGGATTCAGAAATGGCTAGGACATCTGGGTTGACAGAGTGTGCTAAAGCAGTGAATAAAACAAACTTAGGGAGGAGGCTTCTAATGTTAACATGCCTGAAACCAAGGCTTTTACAGTTACAGAAGTCAACAAATGAGAGCGCCTGGGGAATGGGAGTGATGCTGGGGGCTGCAGGGCCTGGGTTAACCTCTACATCACCAGAGGAACAGAGGAGGAGTATGATAAGGGTACGGCTAAAGGCTATAAAAACTGGTCGTCTAGTGCGTTCGGAACAGAGAGTAAAAGGAGCAGATTTCTGGGCAAGGAAGAGTATATTCAAGGCATAATGTACAGACAAGGGTATGGCAGGATGTGAGTACAGTGGAGGTAAAACCTAGCATTGAGTGACGATGAGAGAGGTTTTGTCTCTAGAGGCACCATTTAAGCCAGGTGAAGTCACCGCATGAGTGGGGGGGGGTGGAACAAAAGGGCTAGCTAAGGCAAATTGAGCAGGGCTGGAGACTCTACAGTGAAATAAGACAATAATCACCAACCAAAACAGCAATAGACAAGGCATGTTGACATTAGGGAGAGGCATGTGTAGCCGAGTGATCATAGGGTCCAGTGAGTAGCTAGGCAAGCTGGAGACACAGCGATTCAGACAGCTAGCAGGCCGGGGCTGGCAGGCTAGCAGATGAGCCTCAGGGGGACATCGCAAAGGGAGAGCCTGTTGAAACCCCCTCGAACGGCTACGTCGGCAGACCAGTCGTGATGGATTGGTGGGGCTCCGTGTCAGCAGCAAGGAATCCAGGCCAATTGGCAAAAGAGGTTTTGAAACCCAGGAATTGTCTGAGGGATCTCTTCGGCTAGCAGGGAGATGGGCCTAGCTCGAGGCTAGCTCCAGGCTAACTGGTGCTTGCTTCGTGACAGAGATGTTAGCCAGGAGTAGCCACTCGGGTAGCAGCTAGCTAGCTGTGATGATCCGATGTAAAGGTTCAGAACTTGCGGTAGGAATCCGGAGAAAAAACTGTCCGATATGCTCTGGGTTGATATCACTCTGTGCAGACTGGCAGGAATTGAACAGGCTGAGGCTGGCTGATGCCCTAGTTAATGGTGATGACCGCTAGCAGTGGCTAACTGACTACTAGCTAGTAGCTAGTTAGCTGGCTAGCTCCTGATGAGGGTTCCGGTTCTAAAGTATAAAAAATAGCAGATCCATACTACATTGGGTGAGAAGAGTATATTGAAATTGAGATAAAAAAATATATACAAAATATATACGAAGAAAATGATATATACACTGGACGAGACAAGACAAGACAAAGACGTCTGACTGCTACGCCATCTTGGATTATATATGCTCATTCTATGTCATAAAACGAGCAGGTGTTCATAATGTTTTGTACAGTCAGTGTATAACACGTTGTTGTTGATAAGGTGACACAAATGCATATCTAAGGGAAGGGGAATTTGGGAATATCAGGCTGAGACTTCAGAGGAGTAGCAACATACTTTATTACTGTACACAGAACATTAATTAAGCTGACAATTTGTCAAGGGCCACCAACAGAATTCCAACTCATTGTAATATTAAGACCTCAATGGAAAGAATCAGTGTACGGATGATTTCCAGTGTTCTACTTGTGACACTCAAAGTGTGGGTTGATGGTCACCAGACTTGATGCTGAATGTTATGGATTGTTCTCACATCTGTTGATAGAGATTAACGCCGGACTTGAGGTACAAGGGCCGAGGACACACTGATTATTCACTGTTATATTGTATTGATGACATTCTGTGAACACTGTGTGATTCTGTAGCAGCTGACAGCCTGTTTGTTTTGACTTCCTACAAGCCTCTAGAGCTGGTGTTTACAGAACATTTGGTGCTGTCTGATTAGAATGTAAAGGGCATGTCTCCAAGATGCCAGTTAGACATTTTCTCTGCCTCTGTGCTGGAAGTGTCTCCCTGTTGCAAATTGTAATAAACTGTGTCCTCCACCTCTTTGGAGGTCAAATATCTTTTGGGGGGGGTTTTACAGCTTTTCTGCTACATATACATGCACATACATTGTACATATACATTCTGCATGTATCAATGTATTATGGATAGATTTAATTGACTTTACCTGCGACCGCTTTTCTCAATTGTTAACCTGGAAATTCCTATTACACGTATGTTTCTACTGTATAACTGACCGCTTTTTCTCTGTTACCATAGTGAAGCCCGGTCGCTGTGTCCTGCCCAAGGGGACCTACATGTGTGCCGAGTACTGTTACAAAGATGGCCAGTGCCCGAGGAACAGAAGTGTTTCCGGATATGTTGATTCTACGCCTGCACTGAGCCATTGAAGCTTTATTGGAAATTCTTAATAATTATAAGAAATAAGTAGAAAATACTAATTATTACAAGTACAGTTATGTCTTTGAAAACTGATGATTTTATGCAATAATAAATATGAAAAATGATCATAGCTTTTATGGAAACTGTACCCATTTTATGAACGGTATGTGAATTGACAAACTCATGTGGACTGCTGAATTTGAATAAAACAAGATTTTGAACACCCGTGCATGGTTGTTTAGGGGTTTATTTGAGACTCTCATGTGAATATCCTTCATTTTCCGGCTTCAGATCAATGCCTGTTTGCACTTTAAACATTTTTTTTGGTTTTAATTTCCATGGTTTTTATACCGGAAGGTGATCATGCAACCTTATTATAGAACATTATAATTAAGCAATAAAGCACGAGGAGGTGTAGTATAAGGCCAATTTACCATGCTAAGAACTGTTCTTAGCAAGTGCCTGGATATACAGCCCTTAGCCGTGGTATATTGGCCATATACCACAAACCCCCGAGGTTCCTTATTGCTATTATAAACTGATTACCAACGTAATTGAAGCTGTAAAATAAATGATTTGTCATACCCGTGGAATACGGCCTGATATTCCACGGCTGTCAGACAATCAGCATTCGGGGCACGAACCACCCACTTTATAATACTGTTTAACACATGCTCTCCTTGTGAATCTTCACAATGTTGTACGTTTTATTCATTGATAAGATCCCTACACATGTAACAGGGTTTTATTGGTGATTCCCCTTGCCACTTTATTGTTAGGCCAATGGGTTTTTGGTGTTAGTTTTGTCTTGCCGTCACCTACTCAACATGGCATCTTATTGGCTGGTTTGCGTAGCTTGCTTATGAGGGAGGATGTTTCAGTTAGAATCGTCCCAGTGAACAAGCACCAAACAAGCGGTAAGTTGTTGGTTGCAAAGCACTGTACATCAAAAGTGATTTTTATACTCCCAAGTGATGATTTAAGAAGACAAATTTATATACGTTTGTTTGTAAATGTTATTCGAACATCACACATAAGATGCAGTGTTTTTTGGAGAATATTGGTTGTGCATTTTGGTTGTAAAGAAGAAGTACTATTCTTGCGTTGTGTACAATCAATCCTCGACACGAATTCCAACGTGTAGCACCAGTCATGGAGATTTATTCTTTAACAATGTACCTGGTAGGAACAGCACAAAATTGCACGTCATGCAATGCACGGCTCACCATCCAACTCTGCACTCACGCACGCTGGTTTGGTGCTTGTTCACTGGGCCATGTAGTTACCAAAATAATACAATTACAATATACAATATAATATCTTTAACAATGTACCTGGTAGGAACAGCACAAAATTGCACGTCACGCAATGCACGGCTCACCATCCAACTCTGCACTCACGCACTGTACAAAATATATGAACCCCCCCCACCAGACACAGTAAGTTGCTAGCTAGTACTGGCGGGAATTCTTTACAACCAAAATGCACAACCAATATTCTCCAAAAAACACTGCATCTTATGTGTGATGTTCGAATAACATTTACAAACAAATGTATATAAATTGTACACTTAAATCATCACTTGGGAGTATAAAAATCACTTTTGATGTACAGTGCTTTGCAACCAACAACTTACCGCTGGTTTGGTGCTTGTTCACTGGGACGATTCTAACTGAAACATCCTCCCTCGTAAGCAAGCTACGCAAACCAGCCAATAAGATGCCATGTTGAGTAGGTGACGGCAAGACAAAACTAACACCAAAAACCCATTGGCTTAACAATAAAGTGGCAAGGGGAATCACCAATAAAACCCTGTTACACACATAATCCTACTGATCATTGCTCATAAAAAATTGGCGAGAGCAAGGAAACAAAGACTGAAGCAAATATTTATTGTGCGATTACACAATGTAGCTGGCTAGATAGATGACTACACAATCCCGAAATTTAGCAAAGCAGTTCTCAGTGGAAGGGTACTGAAATATTCTCTCTCGCTGAGACGAGGTGTGACCGTGAATACAGTCATCCATCTCGGTGGAAACAACTTGGGACACACAAAGGGGACAACTCTGGTGCGTGAGATGCGATATGACTTGGAGGTAGTCCGAATGCTCCCTGGGACAATGGTGAGCTACTCTGACATCAAACAGTGGAAGATTTGGATGTTCCTCTGTGGCAGGCGCATGCCCACAATCCATCACTTTGCATTAAATCACTGTGTCCCTGGGCAGTACAATAGGGCAGGGTTTCCCAAACTCGGTCCTGGGGCCCATCCTGGGTGCACGTTTCAGTTTTTGCTCTAGCACTACACAGCTGATGAAAATAATCAAAGCTTGATGATGAGTTGGTTATTTGAATCAGCTGTGTAGTGCTTGGGCAAAATCCCCAAATGTGCACCAAGTGGTACCCATGGTAACAACCATTCCTAAACCTCACTCCAAAAACAAGCCACCGATGGACAGTACCAAAATAGATACTCTATTGATTCTGTTCAATGCCCCATATACTGAGCATTCTTTTTGTAGCGGAATTTGATATAATAGCTTAAATTGAAAAGAAAGGTTTGATGCTTCAATTGTTACTTTGTATATTACTTCATAAATCTGATGCCATGGTATTGGGATATAGAAAATCTGTTCCCAACTATCTTGAATTTAATGCGGTATAGTTGTCAACCCTCTTGACCATAAGGGAAACTGATACATGTTACGATTTATATTGGTCATTTTAAGCCATTTACGATTAATTCATTCCTTTCTCTTTTAAGTAATTGCCTCTTCCATTTTTGTGGCAGAGCTGCGATGAACTGGTCATAATTTTGTATTGAGCATACATTTCCTTACACCGTGATTAATTGCTTGTGTGACATAATTTTACCTTTGTTGTTTACAATGTCATTCATTAACATGATACCTTCCTTATACATTCTCTACAAGAACATGTTTTTTCCTCTATCAGTACTTTCGAGATTAGACATATTATTTGCTGTAATATAGCCTATGTTCTGCCTCTTCTGGAGGATAACATTTAAACAGTAGCCTACTGTGTTTGGCTTCATTTAAAAAATATACTTAAACAGAGTTCCATTGTCAATCCACCAGAAATGGATGGTTTTAATCTGTATAACAGCAAAGAGACCCCTTTTGAAAATGGCTGTCTAGCACAGGAGGTTGGTGGCACCTTAATTGGGGAGGAAGGGCCAACAAGTGCTCAGCATATG
Source organism: Salvelinus fontinalis (assembly GCF_029448725.1). Classification (NCBI taxonomy): domain Eukaryota; kingdom Metazoa; phylum Chordata; class Actinopteri; order Salmoniformes; family Salmonidae; genus Salvelinus; species Salvelinus fontinalis. Next base: position 30,360,099 of record NC_074695.1, read on the forward strand.
TGGGGAACTCCTTCAAGACTGCTGGAAAAGCATTCCAGGTGAAGCTGGTTGAGAGAATGCCAAGAGTGTGCAAAGCTGTCATCAAGGCAAAGTGTGGCTACTAAGAAGAATTTTAAATATATTTTTATTTGTTTAACACTTTTTTGGTTACTACATGATTCCATATGTGTTATTTCATAGTGTTGATGTCTTCACTATTATTACACAATGTAGAAAATAGTTACAAAAAAAACTGGAATGACTAGGTGTGTTCAAACCTTTGACTGGTACTGCATGTAAATTAGATATTTCTGTATTTCACTTTCAATAAATTAGCAAATATTTCTAAAATCATATTTTCACTGTGATTATGAGATATTGTGTGTAGATGGGTGAGATTCTTTTTTAATGCTTTGCTGGTGGTGAAATTAGCGAAAGGGGGGTGGGGGGATTGGGCTGTGAGGTTACTTTTGCAAGGGTTGAAGGTTCCCAATTGCTAACATATATAGAGAGCAACAGTAATGATGTCTCTTTGTAGGGACTAACTCCGCCATGGTTCTTTGAACAAAGCCTATGGGAAAATGTATGGAGTTTTTGTAAGGTTTTTGCATAAACGCTGAAAATACGTTTTGTGGTGAAGACAGGTTTAGGAGATCTTATACGTTTTGTTCTATGAGATCATCTTCATCAGCTAATGTCACTTTTTGGGAATTTTGAAGCATTTATGTAATTAAGAAAAGCATTTGTGGACTTAAAAACATTATGGTACTCAACATAGAGTTTGTCTGAAGTTACACATCACAGTATCACAACAGCGTGACCGTTTTGGAATATTGTGTGCTTATTGTTTAGAAAGTATTTAGTATTTAAGTAGAAGTTGCCCACACTTTAGATGAGGCCACGCAAAAAGACTTAACTGGTTATTAGTAAAGTAGTTTATAAAGACCTATATTACATATCTTATTTAATGGTCTTATGAATATTAGTGTAACAATGTGCGCTGAGAGTTGGGAAGCAAGTTCAACGAGTGAGGGATTTAACCAATAAACAAAACATAATAGAAAACAAGAAACACAAACAACGCATAGACCAAACTGAAACAGAAACAATGACGCCTGGGGAAGGAACCAAAACGAGTGACAAATATAGGGCAGGTAATCAAGGAGGTGATGGAGTCCAGGTGAGTGTCATAACACGCTGATGAAAGCAACGATGGTGACAGGGCTGCGCCATAACGAGCAGCCTGGTTACCTAGAGGCCGGAGAGGGAGCACACGTGACAGTACCCCCTCCCTGACGCACGGCTTCAGCCGCAGGATGCAGACCAAGATGACGATCCCGGGGATCAGGAGCGGACCGGTAACCTAGGTGCGGGAACCTGTCGACCTAGAGCGCCAGAGATCTTATAAGAAATCCCGCTATGCCCTCCGACGAACCATCAAACAGGCAAAGTGCCGACACAGGACTAACATTAAATCGTACTACACCGGCTCCGACGCTCGTCGGATGTGGCAGGGCCTGCAAACTATTACAGACTACAAAGAGAAACACAGCCGCGAGCTGCTCAGTGACACGAGCCTACCAGACGAGCTAAATAACTTCTATGCTCGCTTCGAGTCAAGTAACACTGAAACATGCATGAGAGCATCAGCTGTTCCGGACGACTGTGTGATCACGCTCTCCGCAGCCGATGTGAGTAAGACCTTCAAACAGGTCAACATTCACAAGGCTGCAGGGCCAGACGGATTACCAGGACGTGTACTCCGAGCATGCGCTGACCAACTGGCAAGTGTCTTCACTGACATTTTCATCCTCTCCCTGTCTGAGTCTGTAATACCAACATGTTTCAAGCAGACTACCATAGTCCCTGTGCCCAAGAAAAACTAAGATAGCCTGCCTAAATGACTACCGACCCATAGCACTCACGTCTGTAGCCATGAAATGCTTTGAAAGGCTGGTCATGGCTCACATCCACACCATTATCCCAGAAACCCTAGACCCACTCCAATTAGCATACCACACCAAAAGATCCACAGACGATGCAATCTCTATTGCACTCCCCACTGCCCTGTCACACCTGGAAAAAAGGAACACCTATGTGAGACTGCTATTCATTGACTACAGCTCAGTGTTCAACACCATAGTGCCCTCAAAGCTCATCACTAAGCTAAGGACCCTGGGACTAAACACCTCCCTCTGGAACTGAATCCTGGATTTCATGATGGGCCGCCCCCAGGTGGTAAGGGTAGGGGTGCGTGCTCAGCCCCTTCCTGTACTCCCTGTTCACTCATGACTGCACGGCCAGGCACTACTCCAACACCATCATTAAGTTTGCTGATGACACACCAGTGGTAGGCCTGATCACCGACAACGATGAGACAGCCTATAGGGAGGAGGTCAGAGACCTGACCGTGTGGTGGAAGGACAACAACTCCCCCTCAACGTGATCAAGACAAAGGAGATGATTGTGGACTGCAGGAAAAGGAGGACCGAGCACGCCCCCATTCTCATTGACGGGGCTGTAGTGGAGCAGGATTCAAGTTCCTTGGCGTCCACATCATCAACAAACTAACATGGTCCAAGCACACCAAGACAGTTGTGGAGAGGGCACGACAAAACCTATTCCCCCTCAGTAGACTGAAAAGATTTGGCATGGGTCCTCAGATCCTCAAAAGGTTTTACAGCTGCACCATCGAGAGCATCCTGACAGGTTCGTTCACTGCCTGGTATGGTAACTGCTTGGCCTCCGACCGCAAGGCACTACAGAGGGTAGTGCATACGGCCCAGTACATCACCGGGACCAAGCTTCCTGCCATCCAGGACCTCTATACCAGGTGGTGTCAGAGGAAGGCCCTAAAAATTGTCAAAGACTCCAGCCACCCTAGTCATAGACTGTTCTCTCTGCTACCGCACGGCAAGCAGTACCGGAGCGCCAAGTCTAGGTCCAAGAGGCTCCTAAATAGCTTCTACCCCAAGCCATAAGACTCCTGAACAGCGAATCAAATGGCTAATCACTTTGTCAACCACAACGTGTTATAGACTGACTGTACAAAACATTATGAACATAGACTGATATAGACTGACCAGGTGAAAGCTGCGATCCCTTATTAATTTCACCTGTTAAAACCACTTCAATCAGTGTAGATGAAGGGTAGGAGACAGGTTAACAGTCAGTCATATAGAATGTGATGTGTATAGTCCTACAATGTTATTGTGAGAGAATAATGTAAGAAAATCCAATGTTGAGCATTTATTTATTCCGCCAAATAGTTGTCCGCTCTAAGCCGCAAGATATCAGTGTAGTAAAATGATAAACGCGTATAGGTCTGCCCATCATGAACTTGACAGATGAGAGAGAAAAGCTTTGATAGAAATTAAAAAAGTTATTTTGGGACATGTATAGGCCTATTTCTTAAGATGAATTACAAGTAAAAATCATATACCATGTAAACAGAGCCCAACCATTGCCCAAAAATCAACCCATCAACAGTGTTATAATTCTCCACATACTGTACTTTGAAACATTTCGTTATGAATCATTATACATTGTGGATTTTCACCTGCAGTTTAACAGAAATGCATTCAGTCATTGAACTACACACTCAGTTGAAGACACACTATGGACGTTTAGTTGTTAATTGTTTACATCAAATTTTGGTCTAATTTCTGAACAATATTACTGTCCATTTGGGGGACCACTTTTGGATCAAGAGTACCCCCAGAGGCACAAGTTCCATATCCTTTTTAATTATTGTCATTACATGTGACCTAAGCAAGTGTTCGGATCCGAACTCGGAATGTAAATTGTTGGGCATAGGGACCCTGCAGGTGCATTGTTCCTTGTGCATTCATCTTTTCTATGGTCTCTCCCCAATGATGTGTATAAACCCTGGATTGCTGATGCTGTGTAATGGCCAATGAGAGGCTTTGAAGCCACAGGCCGCCACATTGGCACACCCCAGAAAGAGCAGTCCTCCATAGGAATGAATGGAGTTCTACAATATTTCAATAAAATGTTTCAAGGACACAATTTCATGTAATTATTTGTTGTGGTGGGGGCATTAACATTAACACTCTCAAAATATAAAATGTTCATGTTCAGTTCAATTAATATCATTTTCATGTATGCATTAAGGTGTCTGTAATAGAATATATTTGTCAAAAAACAAATGTAGATGCATTCAAATAGATGCATTTCTATAGCTATTTTTTTTACAATGAAGGAGGAGTTCCAAAATGGCTGTGCGGTGGCTTCAAAGCAACGCCCCCTCTTAGTCATCTAAGGTTAATACATATTATGGTCTCCTCCTCTGCTATGAAATTGATTTGGACTGCAATTGCTCTAACAGTCTTGAAGTCAGCATGGACATGAATTTGTCAGCGCGTTGTGCTTTGGTTCTTTCTCTGTTGGCATTTGTACATTTGAAAATAGTCTCTGCTGCAGAAACGGGAGGCATATCTACAGGTGAGTTGTTCTAATTAGCCTACTTTGCATTATTTGTCATTATTTTTCATGAAACAAACTGTGACAATTTGCTGAGTTTTTTGAAGAAGCCTGCTACACTTGACTTAGCCTGCCACACTTGTTACAGCCTACCTAAGTGGTTATAAACAATAGCCTATAATTGTGCATTGCCCCTTTGCAACCTATTTTGTTGCTACCTTACTAAGAAATACAAGCCAGCCATTATGACTTTGAATCAATCCAGCCTACCCTTGGCCATTTTACGCATATACTGTAAAAACAATTCTAGTTGTTTCAACAAATTATTATGAAGTAAGTGGTTCCAAAGCCTTTTTCAGTTTATTCAACTTCTAGATAAAAGTGTTACCTGAACTTAACATTTTTAGTTGGCCCAAACTTAGCTCCAACTTGAGAAAACGTATGCAACAACTCAGTCAACATATAATGATGTGATTGTCAACTTGTCTCATATGTTCATTCAACTATAAATGATTACTTGGGCATCTTAAAAGCACTGTTTGTGTGTCTGTATGTAACCAGTTGCACAGCCCATTTTAGTTAACATACAATGTTACATTGATGATCGGGGACAAATGTCTCCAAAACTATTAATTAGACACAAAATTACTTGGAGTATGGCCTACAAACTTTCCAGAGATTCAAATGCATATTTGTCAAATCCATCTCGACACAAACATGATAGATTTCCATAAATTGGTTCAGTCCAATTGTGTCTATGTTCATGTCTCTTTGTGGCAAGTTGGGTTCCCTGACATCTGCTCAAATTATGTTGTCCCAAAGCAAAGCCTGGAGTGTGCCCTCGTAGACGATGGGGCATAGGGATATGTGCAGAGTTATGTTCCAAGGACAGTGACTGCCCCAATGATGAAAAATGCTGTCACAACGGATGTGGGCATGTCTGCATTGCACCTTACACAGGTAGGATATGGTCCCTGAGTGACAGATACACACATCTATTGCATTCATTATTGCTGCTTTACTCTGGAAACATGAATGCTGGAGCTCTCTTTAGAGCTAAGACACTCAATTAAGAAGTCACGTAATAGAAAGACTTCAAAGGGAAGAGTCAGTGTAGGCTGACAAGTTGCTACCATAAACCTATTTGTAATGGGGAAATGTAAGATCGCTAAAGATCATATTTAGTTTAGAGTGACCAACAAAACATTTAGCGTACACAGTCTATGTAATACACAATATTTCCAAAATGCTGCCACTGATTATTCACTGTTGTATTGTACTGATGACATTCTGTGACCACTGTGTGATTCTGTAGCAGCTAACATTTATATGTAAACATCTCCACACAAACATGATAGATTTTCAGAAAATGGTTCAGTGTAATTGTGTCCATGTTCTTGTGGTAAGTCGTGTTCCCTGACATGTCTACTCAAATTATGTTGTCCCAAAGCAAAGCCTGGAATGTGCCCTCGTAGACGATGGGGCGTGGGGACGTGTGCGGAGTTATGTTCCGATGACAGTGACTGCCCCAATGATGAAAAATGCTGCCACAATGGATGTGGGCATGTCTGCATTGCACCTTACACAGGTAGGATATGGTCCCTGAGTGACAGACATCCATTGCATTCATTATTCCTGCATTACTCTGGAATTAAGAAACCTGGAGCTTGTAATGTACATTTCATACACATAGATCAATATATTTCACATACACTCTCTTTAGAGCTGAGACACTCAATTAAGAAGATTTCTGAGAGCAATGTAGGCCTTTAGAGTTATATATGTATACATATATATGCACCATAAACATTTTCAATTGGGGACATATAAGACCGGTAAAGTTCATATTTAATTTAGAGTGATCAACACAATGTTTAGCATAGAGTTTCTGTAATACACATGATTTCCATTGTTCTACTTGTGACATTCAAGGTGTGGGTTGATGGTCACTAGACTTGATGTTGAATATTATGGATTGTTCTCATATCTGTTGATAGTGATTGGCGCCAGACTGGAGGTCCCAGTAGAAGGACCGAGGACACTGATTATTCACTGTTGTATTGTGTTGATGACATTGTGGAACACTGTGTGATTCTATAGCAGCTGACAATGTCACCTCCTTTCTGTTTTGACTTCCTACAAATGCAAATGCCTATTGATCGTAACCATCTCCACACAAATATGACAGATTTTCAGAAAATTGTTCGGTCCAATTGTTTCCTATTCCTCCTGCTCTCTCACAGTGCCGGTCCTCCTGAAGGCAGGTCAGTGCCCGCTGCTTCTGAAAGTCGTTCCGTCACACAAGGGATGTGTCCGCGATGAGGACTGTCCTAAAGATGACAAATGCTGCGTCTTTCACTCTGATGCCTTGTGTGTCCCACCTGACTTCAGTAAGAACCTGACTAGTTTATTAACAGTGTTCAGAAGGCTGCCATGCGTTTTCATGGGTGTTATGGGGGAAACATTGATGATGGTGGCCAAATGTCTCCAAAACTAATTAGACACAAAAATATTAGGGGTATACTCTGCAATCTTTTCACAGATACAAATTCCTGTTTATTATAAACATCTCCACACAAATATGACAGATTTTCAGAAAATGGTTCAGTCCAATTGTGTCCATGTTCATGTCTCTTTGTGGTAAGTTGGGTTCCCTGACATGTCTGCTCAAATTGTGTTGTCCCAAAGCAAAGCCTGGAGTGTGCCCTCGTAGACGATGGGGCGTAGGGACGTGTGCAGAGTTATGTTCCAATGACAGTGACTGCCCCAATGATGAAAAATGCTGCCACAATGGATGTGGGCATGACTGCATTGCACCGTACACAGGTAGGATATGGTCCCAGAGTGACAGATACACCCATCTATTGCATTCATTATTGCTGCATTTTTCTGGAAACAAGAAAGCTGAGCTTGTAATGTACATTTCATACACATAGATCAAAATATTTCACATACACTCTCTTTAGAGCTGAGACAATAAATTAAGAAGATTTCTGAGAGCCATGTAGGCCTTTAGAGTTATATATATATATATATATATATNCTGAGACAATAAATTAAGAAGATTTCTGAGAGCCATGTAGGCCTTTAGAGTTATATATATATATATATATATATATATGCAGCCATATAGCTCAAACTTGACTTCCAAATGGGACATCTGACCATGTCCTGACTACGTCAGGAAGGGTCTTCAAAAACCAGCCACTAGGGGTAACGGTGAGTGCTATTACAATCAAGTAGGCTTGGGTGTTGCTATGGAGTTCTGGGTAGAGGTGATGGATAGGTGTCATCCCATGACTCCGGAGCCAAAGGTCTCATGTTCAATCCAGTTGTAGATAGCTTTTTTTATATATATTTTTTTTTATTGCATCCTGAACCTTAACTCTTAACTTCAAAATGTGGCATTTGGAGAATTGGAACTACAGTATGCTGAGCAGGAGGAGCAACCCAGGGTGTCAAAAACACTTTAACATTTGACATTTGCAGAAAAGTACAAAACCGTCTAATTCTGAAGGGAGAATGAGAGTTTGTTGATATATGACCCTGCGAATTCCAGCCATAGAACTAGAAAGATTCCAAGTCATTGTAATAGTAAGACTTCAATGGAAAGAGTCAGTGCAGCCGGACAATTTGCCACCATAAACATTTTGTAATGGGAACATTTTAGACCAGTAAAGCTCATATTTAATTTAGAGTGATCAACACAATGTTTAGCATAGAGTTTCTGTAATACACATGATTTCCATTGTTCTACTTGTGACATTCAAGGTGTGGGTTGATGGTCACTAGACTTGATGTTGAATGTTATGGATTGTTCTCATATCTGTTGATAGTGATTGGCGCCAGACTGGAGGTCCCAGTAGAAGGACCGAGGACACACTGATTATTCACTGTTGTACTGTGTTGATGACATTGTTGAACACTGTGTGATTCTATAGCAGCTGACAATGTCACCACCTTTCTGTTTTGACTTCCTGCAAATGCCTATTTATCGTAACCATCTCCTCACAAATATGACAGATTTTCAGAAAATGGTTTGGTCCAATTGTTTCCTATTCCTCCTGCTCTCTCAGTGCCGATCCTCCCGAAGGCAGGTCAGTGCCCGCTGCTTCTGAAAGTCCTGCCGTCACACAAGGGATGTGTCCGCGATGAGGACTGTCCTAAAGATGATAAATGCTGCGTCTTTCACTCTGATGCCTTGTGTGTCCCACCTGACTTCAGTAAGAACCTGACTAGTTTATTAACAGTGTTCAGAAGGCTGCCATGCGTTTTCATGGGTGTTATGGGGGAAACATTGATGATGGTGGCCAAATGTCTCCAAAACTAATTAGACACAAAAATATTAGGGGTATTGTCTGCAATCTTTTCACGAATACAAATTCCTATTTATCGTAAACATCTCCACACAAATATGACAGATTTTCAGAAAATGGTTCAGTCCAATTGTGTCCATGTTCATGTCTCTTTGTGGTAAGTTGTGTTCCCTGACATGTCTGCTCAAATTGTGTTGTCCCAAAGCAAAGCCTGGAGTGTGCCCTCGTAGACGATGGGGCTCAGGGATATGTGCAGAGTTATGTTCCAATGACAGTGACTGCCCCAATGATGAAAAATGCTGCCACAATGGATGTGGGCATGACTGCTTTGCACCTACACAGGTAGGATATGGTCCCAGAGTGACAGATACACACATCCATTGCATTCATTATTGCTGCATTACTCTGGAATCAAGAAAGCTGGAGCTTGTAATGTACATTTCATACACATAGATATATATTTTTCACATACACTCTCTTTAGAGCTGAGACACTAAATTAAGAAGATTTCCAAGATGTTGTGCAACATCTATACACTCCGAGTATACCAAACGTTAGGAACACTTTCCTATTTTGAGTTGCACCCCCTTTTGCCCTCAGAAAAGCTTCAATTCATCAAGGCATGGACTCTACAAGGTGTTGAAAGCAGTCCATAGGGATGCTGGCCCATGTTGACTCCAATGCTTCTCACAGTTGTGTTATGTTGGCTGGATGTCCTTTGGTTGGTGGACCGTTGGCGGAGGGTAGCCTAGGGGTTAGAGCTTTGGACTAGTAACCGAAAGGTTGCAAGAGCAAATCCCCGAGCTGACAAGGTAAAAATCAGTCATTAAGAACAAGGCAGTTAACCCACGGTTCCTAGGCCGTCATTGAAAATAAGAATTTGTTCTTAACTGACTTGCCTAGTTAAATAAAAGTCAAATAAATTAAAAAATTAAAAAATCTTCATACACACAGGAAATTGTTAAACATGAAAAACCCAGCAGCGTTGCAGTTCTTGACACAGTCAAACTGGTGCGCCTGGCACCTACTACCATACCCTGTTCAAAGGCACTTACATCTGTTGTCTTGCCCATTCACCCTCCTGAAGGGCACACATACATAATCCATGTGTCTATTGTCTCAAGGCTTAAAAATCCTTCATCCTTCTTTAACCTGTCTCCTCCCCTTCATCTACACTGATTGAAGTGGATTTAACAAGTTACATCAATATTGGATCATAGCTTTCACCTGGATTCACCTGGTCAGTCTCTGTCATGGAATGAGCAGGTGTTCATAATGTTTTGTTCAGTCAGTGTATAACACGTTGTTGTTGATAAAGTGATACAAATGCATATTTCAGGGAAATATGGGAATATCAGGCAGAGACTTCAGAGGAGTAGCAACATACGTTTCTTATGATACAGCAATTCACAGAACATTAATTAAGATGACAATTGTTAAGGGCCACCAACAGAATTCCAACTCATTATAATAGTTAGACCTCAATGGAAAGAATCAGTGTACGGATGATTTCCATTGTTCTAGTTGTGACACTCAAGGTGTGAGTTGATGGTCACTAGACTTGATGCTGAATGTTATGGATTTTTCTCACATCTGTTGATAGAGATTGACGCCGGACTTGAGGTACAAGGACCGAGGACACACTGATCTTTCACTGTTATATTGTATTGATGACATTCTGTGAACACTGTGTGATTCTGTAGCAGCTGACAGCCTGTTTGTTTTGACTTCCTACAAGCCTCTAGAGCTGGTGTTTACAGAACATTTGGTGCAGTCTGATTAGAATGTAAAGGGCATGTCTCCAAGATGCCAGTTACACATTTTCTCTGCTTCTGTGCTGGAAGTGTCTCCCTGTTGCAAATTGTAATAAACTGTGTCCTCCACCGCTTTGGAGGTCAAATATCTTTTGGGGGGGGGGGTTTACAGCTTTTCTGCTACATATACATGCACATACATTCCTTTTAAAGATCCTTACTGTCATTTTATTTTTTGTAATTTGAAATAGATTTCTAAGTCTTTTTGTAAATGATTGTAAAGCCCAATATGGATTTTTTTTTTTGCCTTTTGCATGTATCAATTTATTATGGATAGATTTAATTGACTTTACCTGCGACCGCTTTTCTCAATTGTTAACCTGGAAATTCCTATTACACGTATGTTTCTACTGTATAACTGACCGCTTTTTCTCTGTTACCATAGTGAAGCCCGGTCGCTGTGTCCTGCCCAAGGGGACCTACATGTGTGCCGAGTACTGTTACAAAGATGGCCAGTGCCCGAGGAACAGAAGTGTTTTCGGATATGTTGATTCTACGCCTGCACTGAGCCATTGAAGCTTTATTGGAAATTCTTAACAATTATAAGAAATAAGTAGAAAATACTAATTATTACAAGTACAGTTATGTCTTTGAAAACTGATGATTTTATGCAATAATAAAAATGAAAAATGATCATAGCTTTTATGGAATCTGGACCAACTTCATGGACGGTATGTCAATTGACAAACTCATGTGGACTGCTGAATTTGAATAAAACAAGATTTTGAACACCCGTGCATGGTTGTTTAGGGGTTTATTTGAGACTCTCATGTGAATATCCTTCATTTTCCGGCTTCAGGTCAATGCCTTTTCTCACTTTAAACATAGTTTTTTGTTTTGAATTTACATGGTTTTTACACCGGAAGGTGATCATGCAACCTTATTGTAGAACATTATAATTAAGCAATAAAGCACGAGGAGGTATGGTATACGGCCAATATACCATGCTAAGAACTGTTCTTAGCAAGTGCCTGGATATACAGCCCTTAGCCGTGGTATATTGGCCATATACCACAAACCCCCGAGGTTCCTTATTGCTATTATAAACTGATTACCAACGTAATTGAAGCTGTAAAATAAATGATTTGTCATACCCGTGGAATACGGCCTGATATCCCACGGCTGTCAGCCAATCAGCATTCGGGACACGAACCACCCACTTTATAATACTGTTTAACACATGCTCTCCTTGTGAATCTTCACAATGTTGTACGTTTTATTCATTGATATGATCCCTACACATAATCCTACTGATCATTGCTCATAAAAAATTGGCGAGAGCAAGGAAACAAAGACTGAAGCAAATATTTACTATGCGATTACACAATGTAGCTGGCTAGATAGATGACTACACGAGCCCGAAATTTAGCAAAGCAGTTCTCAGTGGAAGGGTTCTGAAATATTCTCTCTCGCTGAAACGAGGTGTGACCGTGAATACAGTCATCCATCTCGGTGGAAACAACTTGGGACACACAAAGGGGACAGCTCTGGTGCGTGAGATGCGATATGACTTGGAGGTAGTCCAAATGCTCCCTGGGACAATGGTGAGCTACTCTGACATCAAACTGTGGAAGATTTGGATGTTCCTCCGTGGCAGGCGCATGCCCAAAATCCATCACTTTGCATTAAATCACTGTGTCCCTGGGCAGTACCATAGGGCAGGGTTTCCCAAACTCGGTCCTGGGGCCCCTCCTGGGTGCACGTTTTGGTTTTTGCTCTAGCACTACACAGCTGATGAAAATAATCAAAGCTTGATGAAGAGTTGGTTATTTGAATCAGCTGTGTAGTGCTTGGGCAAAATCCCCAAATGTGCACCAAGTGGTACCCATGGTAACAACGATTTCTGAACATGACTCCAAAAACAAGCGAGGGACAGTACCAAAATAGATACTCTATTGATTCTGTTCAATGCCCCATATACTGAGCATTCTTGTCACGCCCTGGCCTTAGTATTCTTTGTTTTCTTTATTATTTTAGTTAGGTCAGGGTGTGACATGGGGAATGTTTGTGTTTTGTTGGTTTTGGGTGTTTTTTATGGTAAAGGGGTTGTTGGGTATTGTATATGGGTTTGTGTTGAATACATGTGTCTAGCGTTGTCTATGTATGTTTAGTTGTCTAGGAGAGTCTATGGTTACCTGAATGAGTTCCCAATTAGAGACAGCTGATTTCGGTTGTCTCTGATTGGGAGCCTTATTTAGGGTAGCCATAGGCTCTCATTGGTTGTGAGTAATTGTCTATGTCAGAACGTTTGTAGCCTGTGTGTGTGCACGACGTTTATTAGCTTCACGATCGTTTGTTGTTTTGTTAGTTTGTATTAAGTGTTTCGTGTTTATTTTTCGTCGTCTTTTAAAATAAAAGAAGATGGCTTATTTTCCAAATGCTGCGTTTTGGTCCGTCAATCCGCCACACGATCGTGACAGAATTACTCACCATCGGACCAAGCAGCGGAAAACAAAGCAACAGCAGCAATGTCAAGACTCCTGGACGTGGGAGGAAATTCTAGACGGGAGAGGACCCTGGTCACAGCCAGGGGAATATCACTGCCCCAAGGCAGAGATGGAGGCAGCACGGCGACACGGGAGGAAGCCCAAGAGACAGCACAAAAAAAAATTTGGAGGGGGGCACTTGGAGCAGTCGGCGAAGTTGAGGGGTGAGTCTGAGTGGGTCGAGGAGTTATTGGACAGATTGGAGGAGAGTGAACGAAGGGGAGATTATGAGACATTCGAAGAGTTGTTGACGAAATTGGAGGAGAGTGAAGAGAGAGAGCTGTTGGTTTGGCAGAGTATGCAATGCATTCTCCCTGAGGAGCGTATTAGCTGTCCGATGCCACCTGTGTCAGTTCCTCGTACTCAGCCTGAAACTTGTGTTAAAGTTCCGGAACATTTGATGCCGGCTATACACACCAGGTCTCCAGTACACCTTCACAACCCGGTGTGTCCTGTTCCTACTTTTTGCACTCATCCTGAGATGCATGTCCCCAGCCCTGTACCACTAGTTCCGGCACCAAGCACTAGGTCTAAGGTGCGTCTCCAGAGCCCTTTACGCACTGTTCCTGCTCCCCGCACTAGCTTTGAGGTGCGTGTTTCCAGCCCATTACCACCAGTGCCTACACCACGCATCAAGCTTCCTGGGTGTCTCCAGAGCCCTGTTCTTCCTCCACGTACTAGCCCTGGGGTGCGTGTCTCCAGCACATTACCACCAGTGCCTACACCACGCACCAAGCCCTCTGTGTGTCTCCAGAGTCCTGTACGCACTGTTCCTTCTCCCCGTACTCGCCCTGATGTGCGGGTCCTCAGCCCGGTACCACCAGTACCGGTACCACGCACAAGGCCTATAGTATGCCTTGAGAGTCCAGTGTGCCCTGTTGTTGCTCCCCGCACTAGCCTTGAGATGCGTGTTCCTAGCCCGGTACCACCAGTTCCGGCACCACGCACTAGGCCTAATGTGCGTCTCCAGGGTCCAGTATGCCCTGTTCCTTCTCCCCGCACTAGCCCTGAGATGCGTGTTCCCAGCCCGATACCACCAGTGCCGGCACCACGCACTAGGCCTAATGTGCGTCTCCAGGGTCCAGTATGCCCTGTTCCTTCTCCCCGCACTAGCCCTGAGATGCGTGTCCCCAGCCCGGTGCCACCAGTCCCGGCACCACGCACCAGGCCTACAGTGCGCCTCAGCCGGCAGGAGTCTGCCGTCTGCACAGCGATTTCTGAGCCATCCGTCTCCCCAGCGCCATCTGAGCCATCCGTCTCCCCAGCGCCATCTGAGCCATCCGTCTCCCCAGCGCCATCTGAGCCATCCGTCTGCCATGAGCCTGCAAAGCCGCCCGTCTGCCATGAGCCCACTGAGCCGTCCGCCAGACAGGAGCCGCTAGAGCCGCCAGCCAGACAGGAGCCGCTAGAGCCGTCCGTCAGACAGGATCTGCCAGAGCCGCCAACCAGACAGGATCTGCCAGAGCCGCCAACCAGACAGGATCTGCCAGAGCCGCCAATCAGACAGGAGCAGCCAGATCCGTCAGCTAGCCATGAGCAGCCAGATCCGTCAGCTAGCCATGAGCAGCCAGATCCGTAAGCTAGCCATGAGCAGCCAGATCCGTCAGCCAGCCATGAGCAGTCAGATCCGTCAGCCAGCCATGAGCAGCCAGATCCGTCAGCCAGCCATGAGCAGCCAGATCCGTCAGCTAGCCATGAGCAGCCAGATCCGTCAGCTAGTCATGAGCAGCCAGATCCGTCAGCTAGCCATGAGCAGCCAGATCCGTCAGCTAGCCATGAGCAGCCAGATCCGTCAGCTAGCCATGAGCAGCCAGATCCGTCAGCTAGCCATGAGCAGCCAGATCCGTCAGCCAGCCATGAGCAGCCAGATCCGTCAGCCAGCCATGGGCCGTCCCTCAGTCCGGAGTTGCAGTCCCTCAGTCCGGAGCTGCCATTCCTCAGTCCGGAGCTGCCATTCCTCAGTCCGGAGCTGCCATTCCTCAGTCCGGAGCTGCCCCTTACCCTGGTGCTGCCCCTTACCCTGGTGCTGCCCCTTACCCTGGTGCTGCCCCTTACCCTGGTGCTGCCCCTTACCCTGGTACTGCCCCTTACCCTGGTACTGCCCCTTACCCTGGTGCTGCCCCTTACCCTGGTACTGCCCCTTACCCTGGTACTGCCCCTTAGTCCGGAACTGCCCCTTAATGCAGTGTGGTTAATGTGGAGGGGGGTCATCTGGAGGAAGCTAAGGAGGCGGTTAGGGACTGTGGTGACGTGGGGACCACGACCAGAGCCGGAGCCGCCACCATGGATGGAAGCCCACCCAGACCCTCCCCTAGACTGTGTAATGGTGCGCCCGGAGTTCGCACCTTAAGGGGGGGGTTATGTCACGCCCTGGCCTTAGTATTCTTTGTTTTCTTTATTATTTTAGTTAGGTCAGGGTGTGACATGGGGAAAGTTTGTGTTTTGTTGGTTTTGGGTGTTTTTTATGGTAAAGGGGTTGTTGGGTATTGTATATGGGTTTGTGTTGAATACATGTGTCTAGCGTTGTCTATGTATGTTTAGTTGTCTAGGAGAGTCTATGGTTACCTGAATGAGTTCCCAATTAGAGACAGCTGATTTCGGTTGTCTCTGATTGGGAGCCTTATTTAGGGTAGCCATAGGCTCTCATTGGTTGTGAGTAATTGTCTATGTCAGAACGTTTGTAGCCTGTGTGTGTGCACGACGTTTATTAGCTTCACGATCGTTTGTTGTTTTGTTAGTTTGTATTAAGTGTTTCGTGTTTATTTTTCGTCGTCTTTTAAAATAAAAGAAGATGGCTTATTTTCCAAATGCTGCGTTTTGGTCCGTCAATCCGCCACACGATCGTGACAATTCTTTTTGTAGCAGGAATTTGATATAATAGCTTCAATTGAAAAGAAAGGTTTGATGCTTCAATTGTTACTTTGTATATTACTTCATAAATCTGATGCCATGGTATTGGGATATCGAAAATCTGTTCCCAACTATCTTGAATTTAATCAATCAATCAATCAAGTTTATTTCATATAGCCCTTCGTACATCAGCTAATATCTCGAAGTGCTGTACAGAAACCCAGCCTAAAACCCCAAACAGCTAGTAATGCAGGTGTAGAAGCACGGTGGCTAGGAAAAACTCCCTAGAAAGGCCAAAACCTAGGAAGAAACCTAGAGAGGAAAAAGGCTATGAGGGGTGGCCAGTCCTCTTCTGGCTGTGCCGGGTGGAGATTATAACAGAACTATGCCAAGATGTTCAAAAATGTTCATAAGTGACAAGCATGGTCAAATAATAATCATAAATAATTTTCAGTTGGCTTTTCATAGCCGATCATTAAGAGTTGAAAAACAACAGGTCTGGGACAGGTGGCGGTTCCATAACCGCAGGCAGAACAGTTGAAACTGGAATAGCAGCAAGGCCAGGCGGACTGGGGATAGCAAGGAGTCACCATGCCCGGTAGTCCCGACGTATGGTCCTAGGGCTCAGGTCCTCCGAGAGAAAGAAAGAGAGAAGGAGAAAATTAGAGAGAGACAAGATTTTCAAAATGTTCATAAATGACAAGCATGGTCAAATAATAATCAGGAATAAATCTGTTGGCTTTTCATAGCCGATCATTAAGAGTTGAAAACAGCAGGTCTGGGACAGGTAGGGGTTCCGTAACCGCAGGCAGAACAGTTGAAACTGGAATAGCAGCAAGGCCAGGCTGACTGGGGACAGCAAGGAGTCATCATGCCCAGTAGTCCTGACGTATGGTCCTAGGGCTCAGGTTCTCAGAGAGATAGAAAGAAAGAAAGAACGAGAGAATTAGAGAGAGCATACTTAAATTCACACAGGACACTGGATAAGACAGGAGAAGTACTCCAGGTATAACCAACTGACCCTAGCCCCCCGACACAAACTACTGCAGCATAAATACTGGAGGCTGAGACAGGAGCGGTAAGGAGACACACATCCGAAGATACCCCCGGACAGGGCCAAACAGGAAGGATATAACCCCACCCACTTAGCCAAAGCACAGCCCCCGCACCACTAGAGGGATATCTTCAACCACCAACTTACAATCCTGAGACAAGGCCGAGTATAGCCAACAAAGATCTCCACCACAGCACAAACCAAGGGGAGGCGCCAACCCAGACAGGAAGATCACGTCAGTAACTCAACCCACTCAAGTGACGCACCCCTCCTAAGGACGGCATGAAAGAGCACCAGTAAGCCAGTGACTCAGCCCCTGTAATAGGGTTAGAGGCAGAGAATCCCAGTGGAGAGAGGGGAACCGGCCAGGCAGAGACAGCAAGGGCGGTTCGTTGCTCCAGAGCCTTTCCGTTCACCTTCACACTCCTGGGCCAGACTACACTCAATCATATGACCTACTGAAGAGATAAGTCTTCAGTAAAGACTTAAAGGTTGAGACCGAGTCTGCGTCTCTCACATGGGTAGGCAGACTGTTCCATAAAAATGGAGATCTATAGGAGAAAGCCCTGCCTCCCGCTGTTTGCTTAGAAATTCTAGGGACAATTAGGAGGCCTGCGTCTTGTGACCGTAGCGTACGTATTGGTATGTACGGCAGGACCAACTCAGAAAGATAGGTAGGAGCAAGCCCATGTAACGCTTTATAGGTTAACAGTAAAACCTTGAAATCAGCCCTTGCCTTAACAGGAAGCCAGTGTAGGGAAGCTAGCACTGGAGTAATATGATCAAATTTCTTGGTTCTAGTCAGGATTCTAGCAGCCGTATTTAGCACTAACTGAAGTTTATTTAGTGCTTTATCCGGGTAGCCGGAAAGTAGAGCATTGCAGTAGTCTAACCTAGAAGTAACAAATGCATGGATTAATTGTTCTGCATCATTTTTGGACAGAAAAGTTCTGATTTTGCAATGTTACGTAGATGGAAAAAAGCTGTCCTTGAAACAGTCTTGATATGTTCGTCAAAAGAGAGATCAGGGTCAAGAGTAACGCCGAGGTCCTTCACAGTTTTATTTGAGACGACTTTACAACCATCAAGATGAATTGTCAGATTTAACAGAAGATCTCTTTGTTTCTTGGGACCTAGAACAAGCATCTCTGTTTTGTCCGAGTTTAAAAGTAGAAAGCTTCCTTACGTCTGAAACACAGGCTTCTAGCGAGGGCAATTTTGGGGCTTCACCATGTTTCATTGAAATGTACAGCTGTGTGTCATCCGCATAGCAGTGAAAGTTAACATTATGTTTTCGAATAACATCCCCAAGAGGTAAAATATATAGTGAAAACAATAGTGGTCCTAAAACGGAACCTTGAGGAACGCCGAAATATACAGTTGATTTGTCAGAGGACAAACCATTCACAGAGACAAACTGATATCTTTCCGACAGGTAAGATCTAAACAAGGCCAGAACTGGTCCGTGTAGACCAATTTGGGTTTCCAGTCTCTCCAAAAGAATGTGGTGATCGATGGTGTCAAAGGCAGCACTAAGGTCTAGTGGCACGAGGACAGATGCAGAGCCTCGGTCTGACGCCATTAAAAGGTCATTTACCACCTTCACAAGTGCAGTCTCAGTGCTATGATGGGGTCTAAAACCAGACTGAAGCATTTCGTATACATTGTTTGTCTTCAGAAAGGCAGTGAGTTGCTGCGCAACAGCTTTTTCTAACATTTTTGAGAGGAATGGAAGATTCGATATAGGCCGATAGTTTTTTATATTTTCCGGGTCAAGGTTTGGCATTTTCAAGAGAGGCTTTATCACTGCCACTTTTAGTGAGTTTGGTACACATCCAGTGGATAGAGAGCTGTTTATTATGTTCAACATAGGAGGGCCAAGAACAGGAAGCAACTCTTTCAGTAGTTTAGTAGGAATAGGATCCAGTACGCAGCTTGAAGGTTTAGAGGCCATGATCATTTTCATCATTGTGTCAAGAGATATAGTACTAAAACACTTAAGTGTCTCTCCCGATCCCAGGCCCTGGCAGAGCTGTGCAGATCCAGGACAGCTAAGCCCTGGAGGAATACGCAGATTCAAAGAGGAGTCCGTAATTTGCTTTCTAATGGTCATAATCTTTTCCTCAAAGAAGTTTATGAATTTATTACTGCTGAAGTGAAAGCCATCCTCTCTTGGGGAATGCTGCTTTTTAGTTAGCTTTGCAACAGTATCAAAAATAAATTTTGGATTGTTCTTATTTTCCTCGATTAAGTTGGAAAAGTAGGATGATCGAGCAGCAGTGAGGGCTCTTCGGTACTGCACGGTACTGTCTTTCCAAGCTAGTCGGAAGTCTTCCAGTTTGGTGTGGCGCCATTTCCGTTCCAATTTCCTGGAAGCTTGCTTCAAAGCTCGGGTATTTTCTGTATACCAGGGAGCTAGTTTCTTATGACAAATGTTTTTCGTTTTTAGGGGTGCAACTGCATCTAGGGTATTGCGCAAGGTTAAATTGAGTTCCTCAGTTAAGTGGTTAACTGATTTTTGTCCTCTGACGTCCTTAGGTAGGCAGAAGGAGTCTGGAAGGGCATCAAGGAATTTTTGTGTTATCTGAGAATTTATAGCACGACTTTTGATGCTCCTTGGTTGGGGTCTGAGCAGATTATTTGTTGCGATTGCAAACGTAATAAAATGGTGGTCCGATAGTCCAGGATTATGTGGAAAAACATTAAGATCTACAACATTTATTCCATGGGACAAAACTAGGCCCAGAGTATGACTGTGGCAGTGAGTAGGTCCAGAGACATGTTGGACAAAACCCACTGAGTCGATGATGGCTCCGAAAGACTTTTGGAGTGGGTCTGTGGACTTCTCCATGTGAATATTAAAATCACCAAAAATTAGAACATGATCTGCTATGACTACAAGGTCTGATAGGAATTCAGGGAACTCAGAGAGGAACGTTATATATGGCCCAGGAGGCCTGTAAACAGTAGCTATAAAAAGTGATTGAGTAGGCTGCATAGATTTCATGACTAGAAGCTCAAAAGACGAAAACGTCATTTTTATTTTTGTAAATTGAAATTTGCTATCGTAAATGTTAGCAACACCTCCGCCTTTGCGGGATGCACGGGGGATATGGTCACTAGTGTAACCAGGAGGTGAGGCCTCATTTAACACAGTAAATTCATCAGGCTTAAGCCATGTTTCAATCAGGCCAATCACATCAAGATTATGATCAGTGATTAGTTCATTGACTATGACTGCCTTTGAATTGAGGGATCTAACAATAAGTAACCCTATTTTGAGATGTGAGGTATCACGATCTCTTTCAATAATGGCAGGAATGGAGGAGGTCTTTATCCTAATAAGATTGCTAGGGCGAACACCGCCATGTTTAGTTTTGCCCAACCTAGGTTGAGGCACAGACACAGTCTCAATGGGTATGGCTGAGCTGACTACATTGACTGTGCTATTGGCAGACTCCACTAAGCTGGCAGGTTGGCTAACAGCTTGCTGCCTGGCCTGCACCCTATTTCATTGTGGGGCTAGAGGAGTTAGAGCCCTATCTATGTTGGTAGATAAGATGAGAGCACCTCTCCAGCTAGGATGGAGTCCGTCACTCCTCAGCAGGTCAGGCTTGGTCCTGTTTGTGGGTGAGTCCCAGAAAGAGGGCCAATTATCTACAAATTCTATCTTTTGGGAGGGCCAGAAAACAGTTTTCAACCAGCGATTGAGTGCTGAGACTCTGCTGTAGAGCTCGTCACTCCCCCTAACTGGGAGGGGCCAGAGACAATTACTCGATGCCGACACGTCTTATTAGCTGATTTACACGCTGAAGCTATGTTGCACTTGGTGACCTCTGACTGTTTCATCCTAACATCCTAACATGGTGCCGACGTGGATAACAATATCTCTATGCTCTCTACACTCGCCAGATTTAGCTTTAGCCAGCACCATCTTTAGATTAGCCTTAACGTCTGTAGCCCTGCCCCCTAGTAAACAGTGTATGATCGCTGGGTGATTCGTTTTAAGTCTAATACTGCGGGTAATGGAGTCGCCAATGACTAGGGTTTTCAATTTGTCAGAGCTAAAGGTTGGAGCCTTCGGCGTCTCAGACCCCGTAGCGGGAGGAGTAGAGACAAGAGAAGACTCATACTCAGACTCCGACTCGCTACATAATGGGGAGAACCGGTTGAAAGTTTGTCGGCTGAATGAGCGACACCAGTTGAGCATTCCTACAGCATTTCCCTCCAGAAGCCATGAGAAAGTTGTCCGGCTGCGGGGACTGTGCGGGGGGGTTTATACTAACATTACTATCTGTACTTACTAGTGGCACAGACGCTGTTTCTTCCATTCCTACACTGAAATTACCCTTGCCTAACGATTGCGTCTGAAGCTGGGCTTGTAGCACAGCTATCCTTGCCATAAGGCGATCGTTCTCCAGTATATTATGAGTACAGCGACTGCAATTAGAAGACATCATGTTAATGTTACTACTTCGCTTCGGCTGTTGAAGGTGCTGACGAACCATGTCCAGATAAAGCGTCCGTAGTGAAAAAGTTGAATGAGGGAAAAAAGTTGCGATGGAAAAACTAAAAATATAAACGGTAATTAAAAAGAAAAAAAAACAAAACGTAAAGTTGTCAGCTAGCAAAGTAAAGTTGGCAGCAAAACGCACAGCAACAAAACGCACAGCAACACGTCTGCAAATTCAACAGGAAGTGACGTCGGGATATTAGCCCCAGGGGGAAATTTTTTAATGCGGTATAGTTGTCAACCCTCTTGACCATAAGGGAAACTGATACATGTTACGATTTATATTGGTCATTTTAAGCCATTTACGATTAATTAATTCCTTTCTCTTTTAATTGCCTCTTCCATTTTTGTGGCAGAGCTGCGATGAACTGGCTATAATTTTGTATTGAGCATATATTTCCTTACACCGTGATTAATTGCCTGTGTGACATAATTGTACCTTTGTTGTTTACAATGTCATTCATTAACATGATACCTTCCTTATACATTCTCTACGAGAAAATGTTTTTTCCTCTATCAGTACTTTTGAGATTAGACATATTATTTGCTGTAATATAGCCTATGTTCTGTCTCTTCTGGAGGGTAACATTTAAATAGTAGCCTACTCTGTTTGGCTTCATTTAAAAAAGATACTTAAACAGAGTTCCATTGTCAATCCACCAGAAATTGATGGTTTTAATCTGTATAACAGCAAAGAGACCCCTTTTGAGAATGGCTGTCTAGCACAGGAGGTTGGTGGCACCTTAATTGGGAAGGAAGGGCCAACAAGTGCTCAGCATATGTGGGGAACTCCTTCAAGACTGCTGGAAAAGCATTCCAGGTGAAGCTGGTTGAGAGAATGCCAAGAGTGTGCAAAGCTGTCATCAAGGCAAAGTGTGGCTACTAGGAAGAATTTAAAATATATTTTTATTTGTTTAACCTGTCTAGGCTGAGGGTGCCGCTAGCGGCACTCCCCCCCCACCCCCACTGAAAAGGCAGAGCCGCGAAATTCAAAAAAAACATATTTTTAAAATATTTAACTTTCACACATTAAAGTCCAATACAGCTAATGAAAGACACAGATCTTGTGAATCCAGCCAACATGTCCGATTTTTAAAATGTTTTACAGGGAAGACACAATATGTAAAGATGTAAATCTATTACCTAAAAACACATTAGCATAATCCACCATCTTTTATTTGTCCACCAACACCAGTAGCTATCACCAATTCGGCTAAACTAAGATATTTATAGCCCCTAACCAAGAAAAAAACTCATCAGATGACAGTCTGATAACATATTTATGGTATGGGATAGGTTTTGTTAGAAAAATGTGCATATTTCAGGTAGATGGCATAGGTTACAATTGCACCCACCGTCACAAATGGACTAGAATAACTACATAGAGCAACGTGTTTACCTACTTACTAATCATCAAACATTTCGTAAAAATACACAGCATACACTAATCGAAAGACACAGATCCTGTGAATACAGACAATATTTCAGATTTCTAAGTGTCTTACAGCGAAAACACAATAAATCGTTATATTAGCATAGCACATAGCACATAGCAGCCCAGCATTGATTCTAGCCAAAGTGAGCGATAACGTCAACATCGCCAAAATATATTAATTTTTTCACTAACCTTCTCAGAATTCTTCAGATGACACTCCTGTAACATCATATTACACAATCCATATAGAGTTTGATCGAAAATGTGCATATTTAGCCACCAAAATCATGGTTAGACAATGTGAAATGTAGCCCAGCTGGTGAGAAAATGTCCGTGCGCCATATTAGACAGTGATCTACTCTTGTACATAAATACTCATAAACGTGACAAAAAAATATAGGGTGGACAGGGATTGATAGACAATTTAATTCTTAATACAATCGCGGAATTACATTTTTTAAATTATCCTTACTTTTCAATACAGTTTGCGCCAAGCGAAGCTACGTCAAAAAACATGGCGTCCTAAGCCACTAACATTTTTCGACAGAAACACGATTTATCATAATAAAAATGTCCTACTTTGAGCTGTTCTTCCATCAGTATCTTGGGCAAAGGATCCTTTCTTGGGTCTAATCGTCTTTTGGTGGAAAGCTGTCCTCTTGCCATGTGGAAATGCCAACTGCGTTCGGGATGAACTGGAAGCGTGCCCAGCAATTCACAGCGTTTCAGAAATAAATGTCCCAAAATCGCACTAAACGGATATAAATTGCTATAAAACGCTTTAAATGAACTACCTCATGATGTTTTTAACTCCTATAACGAGTAGAAACATGACCAGAGTAATATTACTCCCTCCACTAATGCTTGGAACAAGTGCGGGTCGATGTCCTCCAGGCGCATGACGCAGGAAGAAAAGAGTTCCTAGCTACAGGGTTTTTTAATTTGTAGTGCCTGTGAACGCGCAATCGACCCCATTCAAATCGTCATCACGTAAAGGCATCCAGGGGAAGACGTAAGCAGTGTCCGTATACTCATAGCAATAACTGTGGCCTTTTAACTGACTCCAGATCAGGGGCCAACATTTCTGAAATCTGACTCCATGTCAGGGAAATTGCTGTAGAATGGGTTCTGTTCCACTTAGAGACAAAATTTCAACTCCTATAGAAACTATAGACTGTTTTCTATCCAATAATAATAATAATATGCATATTGTACGATCAAGAATTTTGTGGGAAGCCGTTTCAAAAATTACACGATTAGTATAAATAGTGACAACAGCGCCCCCAGCCTCAACAGGTTAACACTTTTTTGGTTACTACATGATTCCATATGTGTTATTTCATAGTTTTGATGTCTTCACTATTATTACACAATGTAGAAAATAGTTTTTAAAAAACGGTTTAAAAAACTGGAACTTTTGACTGGCACTGCATGTAAATGAGATATTTCTGTATTTCACTTTCAATAAATTAGCAAATATTTCTAAAATCATGTTTTCACTGTCATTATGAGATATTGTGTGTAGATTGGTGAGATTCTTTTTTAATGCTTTGCTGGTGGTGAAATTAGCGAAAGGGGGTGGGGGGATTGGGCTGTTAGGTTACTTTTGCAAGGGTTGAAGACTCCCAATTGCTAGCATATATAGAGAGCAATAGTAATGATGTCTCTTTGTAGGGACTAACTCCGCCATAGTTCTTTGAACAAAGCCTATGGGAAAATGTATGGAGTTTTTGTAGGGTTTTGGATAAACGCTGAAAATACGTTTTGTGGTGAAGACAGGTTTAGGAGATCTTATACGTTTTGTTCTATGAGATCATCTTCATCAGCGAATGTCACTTTTTGTGAATTTTGAAGCATTTATGTAATTAAGAAAAGCATTTGTGGACTAAAAACGTTATGTTTCTCAACATAGAGTTTGTCTGAAGTTACACATCACAGTATCACAACAGCGTGACCGTTTTGGAATATTGTGTGCTTATTGTTTAGAAAGTATTTAGTATTTAAGTATAAGTTGCCCACACTTTCGATGAGGCCACGCAAAAAGACTTAACTGGTGATTAGTAAAGTAGTTTATAAAGACCTATATTACATATCTTATGTAATGGTCTTATGAATATTAGTGTACCAATGGGCGCTGAGAGTTGGGAAGCAAGTTCAAAGAGTGAGGAATTTAACCAATAAACGAAACATAATAGAAAACAAGAAACACAAACAACGCACAGACCAAACTGAAACAGAAACAATGACGCCTGGGGAAGGAACCAAAGCGAGTGACATATATAGGGCAGGTAATCAAGGAGGTGATGGAGTCCAGGTGAGTGTCATAACACGCTGATGACTGCAACGATGGTGACAGGGCTGCGCCATAACGAGCAGCCTGGTGACCTAGAGGCCGGAGAGGGAGCACACGTGACAGTACCCCCTCCCTGAAGCACGGCTTCAGCCGCAGGACGCAGACCAAGATGACGATCCCGGGGATCAGGAGCGGACCGGTAACCTAGGTGTGGGAACCTGTCGACCTAGAGCGCCAGAGATCTTATAAGAAATCCCGCTATGCCCTCCGACGAACCATCAAACAGGCAAAGTGCCAACACAGGACTAACATTAAATCGTACTACACCGGCTCCGACGCTCGTCAGATGTGGCAGGGCTGCAAACTTTTACAGACTACAAAGAGAAGCACAGCCGCGAGCTGCTCAGTGACACGAGCCTACCAGACGAGCTAAATAACTTCTATGCTCGCTTCGAGTCAAGTAACACTGAAACATGCATGAGAGCATCAGCTGTTCCGGACGACTGTGTGATCACGCTCTCCGCAGCCGATGTGAGTAAGACCTTCAAACAGGTCAACATTCACAAGGCCGCAGGGCCAGACGGATTACCATGACGTGTACTCCGAGCATGCGCTGACCAACTGGCAAGTGTCTTCACTGACATTTTCAACCTCTCCCTGTCTGAGTCTGTAATACCAACATGTTTCAAGCAGACTACCATAGTCCCTGTGCCCAAGAAAAACTAAGATAGCCTGCCTAAATGACTACCGACCCATAGCACTCACGTCTGTAGCCATAAAATGCTTTGAAAGGCTGGTCATGGCTCACATCAACACCATTATCCCAGAAACCCTAGACCCACTCCATTTAGCATACCACACCAAAAGATCCACAGACGATGCAATCTCTATTGCACTCCCCACTGCCCTGTCACACCTGGAAAAAAGGAACACCTATGTGAGACTGCTATTCATTGACTACAGCTCAGTGTTCAACACCATAGTGCCCTCAAAGCTCATCACTAAGCTAAGGACCCTGGGACTAAACACCTCCCTCTGGAACTGAATCCTGGATTTCATGATGGGCCGCCCCCAGGTGGTAAGGGTAGGGGTTCGTGCTCAGCCCCTTCCTGTACTCCCTGTTCACTCATGACTGCACGGCCAGGCACTGCTCCAACACCATCATTAAGTTTGCTGATGACACACCTGTGGTAGGCCTGATCACCGACAACGATGAGACAGCCTATAGGGAGGAGGTCAGAGACCTGACCGTGTGGTGGAAGGACAACAACCCCCCCTCAACGTGATCAAGACAAAGGAGATGATTGTGGACTGCAGGAAAAGGAGGACCGAGCACGCCCCCATTCTCATTGACGGGGCTATAGTGGAGCAGGATTCAAGTTCCTTGGCGTAACATGGTCCAAGCACACCAAGACAGTTGTGGAGAGGGCCCGACAAAACCTATTCCCCCTCAGGAGACTGAAAAGATTTGATATGGGTCCTCAGATCCTCAAAAGGTTTTACAGCTGCACCATCGAGAGCATCCTGACAGGTTCGTTCACTGCCTGGTATGGCAACTGCTTGGCCTCCGACCGCAAGGCACTACAGAGGGTAGTGCATACGGCCCAGTACATCACCGGGACCAAGCTTCCTGCCATCCAGGACCTCTATACCAGGTGGTGTCAGAGGAAGGCCCTAAAAATTGTCAAAGACTCCAGCCACCCTAGTCATAGACTGTTCTCTCTGCTACCGCACGGCAAGCAGTACCGGAGCGCCAAGTCTAGGTCCAAGAGGCTCCTAAATAGCTTCTACCCCAAGCCTGAACAGCGAATCAAATGGCTAATCACTTTGTCAACCACAACGTGTTATAGACTGACTGTACAAAACATTATGAACATAGACTGATATAGACTGACCAGGTGAAAGCTGCGATCCCTTATTCATGTCACCTGTTAAAACCACTTCAATCAGTGTAGATGAAGGGGAGGAGACAGGTTAACTGTCAGGCATATAGAATGTGATGTGTATAGTCCTACAATGTTATTGTGAGAGAATAATGTAAGAAAATCCAATGTTGAGCATTTATTTATTCCGCCAAATAGTTGTCCGCTCTAAGCCGCAAGATATCAGTGTAGTAAAATGATAAACGCGTATAGGTCTGCCCATCATGAACTTGACAGATGAGAGAGAAAAGCTTTGATAGAAATTAAAAAAGTTATTTTGGGACATGTATAGGCCTATTTCTTAAGATGAATTACAAGTAAAAATCATATACCATGTAAACAGAGCCCAACCGTTGCACAAAAGTCCACCAATCAACAGTGTTATAGTTCTCCTCATACTGTACTTTGAAACATTTCGTTATGAATCATTATACATTGTGGATTTTCACCTGCAGTTTAACAGAAATGCATTCAGTCATTGAACTACACACTCAGTTGAAGACACACTATGGACGTTTAGTTGTTAATTGTTTACATCAAATTTTGGTTTAATTTCTGAACAATATTACCGTCCATTTGGGGGACCACTTTTGGATCAAGAGCACCCCCAGAGGCACAAGTTCCACATATCCTCTTTAATTATTCTCATTACATGTGACGACCTATGCAAGTGTTCGGGATCCGAACTCGGAATGTAAATTGATGGGCATAGGGACCCTGCAGGTGCATTGTTCCTTGTGCATTCATCTTTTCTATGGTCTCTCCCCAATGATGTATATAAACCCTGGATTGCTGATGCTTTGTAATGGCCAATGAGAGGCTTTGAAGCCACAGGCCGCCACATTGGCACACCCCAGAAAGAGCAGTCCTCCATAGGAATGAATGGAGTTCTACAATATTTCAATAAAATGTTTCAAGGACACAATTTCATGTATTTAAGTAATTCTTTGTTGTGGTGGGGGCATTAACATTAACACTCTCAAAATATAAAATGTTCATGTTCAGTTCAATTAATATCATTTTCATGTATGCATTAATAAAGGTGTCTGTAATAGAACATATTTGTCAAAAAACAAAGGTAGCCATTAATAGATGCATTTCTATAGCTATTTTTTTTACAATGAAGGAGGAGTTCCAAAATGGCTGTGCGGTGGCTTCAAAGCAGCGCCCCCTCTTAGTCATCTAACGTTAATACATATTATGGTCTCCTCCTCTGCTATGAAATTGATTTGGCCTGCAATTGCTCTAACAGTCTTGAAGTCAGCATGGACATGAATTTGTCAGCGCGTTGTGCTTTGGTTCTTTCTCTGTTGGCATTTGTACATTTGAAAATAGTCTCTGCTGCAGAAACGGGAGGCATATCTACAGGTGAGTTGTTCTAATTAGCCTACTTTGCATTATTTGTCATTATTTTTCATGAAACAAACTGTGATAATTTGCTGAGTTTTTTGTAGAAGCCTGCTACACTTGACTTAGCCTGCCACACTTGTTACAGCCTACCTAAGTGGTTATAAACAATAGCCTATAATTGTGCATTGCCCCTTTGCAACCTATTTTGTTGCTACTTTACTAAGAAATACAAGCCAGCCATTATGACTTTGAATCAATCCAGCCTACCCTTGGCCATTTTACGCATATACTGTAAAAACAATTCTAGTTGTTTCAACAAATTATTATGAAGTAAGTGGTTCCAAAGCCTTTTTCAGTTTATTCTACTTCTAGATAAAAGTGTTACCTGAACTTAACATTTTTAGTTGGCCCAAACTTAGCTCCAACTTGAGAAAACGTATGCAACAACTCAGTCAACATATAATGATGTGATTGTCAACTTGTCTCATATGTTCATTCAACTATAAATGATTACTTGGGCATCTTAAAAGCACTGTTTGTGTGTCTGTGTGTAACCAGTTGCACAGCCCATTTTAGTTAACATACAATGTTTTCAACCTACATATTTTAACCAATAGATTGTGAGTATTCAGAAGGCTGCCATGCATTTTCATGGGTGTTATGGGGGAAACATTGATGATCCGGGACAAATGTCTCCAAAACTATTAATTAGACACAAAATTACTTGGAGTATGGCCTACAAACTTTCCAGAGATTCAAATGCATATTTGTCAAATCCATCTCGACACAAACATGATAGATTTTCATAAATTGGTTCAGTCCAATTGTGTCTATGTTCATGTCTCTTTGTGGCAAGTTGGGTTCCCTGACATCTGCTCAATTTGTGTTGTCCCAAAGCAAAGCCTGGAGTGTGCCCTCGTAGACGATGGGGCATAGGGATATGTGCAGAGTTATGTTCCAGTGACAGTGACTGCCCCAATGATGAAAAATGCTGTCACAACGGATGTGGGCATGTCTGCATTGCACCTTACACAGGTAGGATATGGTCCCAGAGTGACAGATACACACATCTATTGCATTCATTATTGCTGCTTTACTCTGGAAACATGAATGCTGGAGCTCTCTTTAGAGCTAAGACACTCAATTAAGAAGTCACGTAATAGAAAGACTTCAAAGGGAAGAGTCAGTGTAGGCTGACAAGTTGCTACCATAAACCTATTTGTAATGGGGAAATGTAAGATCGCTAAAGATCATATTTAGTTTAGAGTGACCAACAAAACATTTAGCGTATACAGTCTATGTATTACACAATATTTCCAGTATTCTAGTTGTGACACTCAAGGTGTGGGTTGATGGTCACTAGACTTGATGCTGAATGTTATGGATGTTCTCATATCTGTTGAAAGTGATTGACGCCAGACTGGAGGTACAAGTACCAGGACCGAGGACACACTGATTATTCACTGTTGTATTGTGTTGATGACATTCTGTGACCACTGTGTGATTCTGTAGCAGCTAACGTTTATCGTAACCATCTCAACACAAATATGACAGATTTTCAGAAAATGGTTCAGTGTATTTGTGTCCATGTTCATGTGTCTTTGTGGTAAGTTCGGTTCCCTGACATGTCTGCTCAAATTGTGTTGTCCCAAAGCAAAGCCTGGAGTGTGCCCTCGTAGACGATGGGGAGTAGGGACGTGTGCAGAGTTATGTTCCGATGACAGTGACTGCCCCAATGATGAAAAATGCTGCCACAATGGATGTGGGCATGTCTGCATTGCACCTTACACAGGTAGGATATGGTCCCTGAGTGACAGACATCCATTGCATTCATTATTGCTGCATTACTCTGGAATTAAGAAAGCTGGAGCTTGTAATGTACATTTCATACACATAGATCAATATATTTCACATACACTCTCTCTAGAGCTGAGACACTCAATTAAGAAAATTTCTGAGAGCAATGTAGGCCTTCAGAGTTATATATATATACATATATATGCACCATAAACATTTTCAATTGGGGACATATAAGACCGGTAATGTTCATATTTAATTTAGAGTGATCAACACAATGTTTAGCATAGAGTTTCTGTAATACACATGATTTCCATTGTTCTACTTGTGACATTCAAGGTGTGGGTTGATGGTCACTAGACTTGATTTTGAATATTATGGATTGTTCTCATATCTGTTGATAGTGATTAACGCCAGACTGGAGGTCCCAGTAGAAGGACCGAGGACACACTGATTATTCACTGTTGTATTGTGTTGATGACATTGTGGAACACTGTGTGATTCTATAGCAGCTGACAATGTCACCACCTTTCTGTTTTGACTTCCTGCAAATTCCTATTTATCGTAAACATCTCCACACAAATATGACAGATTTTCAGAAAATGGTTCAGTCCAATTTTGTTCATATTCATGTCTCTTTATGGTAAGTTGGGTTCCCTGACATGTCTGGTTAAATTGTGTTGTCCCAAAGCAAAGCCTGGAGTGTGCCCTCGTAGACGATGGGGCTCAGGGATATGTGCAGAGTTATGTTCCAATGACAGTGACTGCCCCAATGATGAAAAATGCTGCCACAATGGATGTTGCATTACACCTACACAGGTAGGATATGGTCCCAGAGTGACAGATACACCCATCCATTGCATTCATTATTGCTGCATTACTCTGGAATCAAGAACGCTGGAGCTTGTAATGTACATTTCATACACATAGATATATATTTTTCACATACACTCTCTTTAGAGCTGAGACACTAAATTAAGAAGATTTCCAAGATGTTGTGCAACATCTATACACTCCGAGTATACCAAACGTTAGGAACACTTTCCTATTTTGAGTTGCACCCCCTTTTGCCCTCAGAAAAGCTTCAATTCATCAAGGCATGAACTCTACAAGGTGTTGAAAGCAGTCCATAGGGATGCTGGCCCATGTTGACTCCAATGCTTCTCACAGTTGTGTTATGTTGGCTGGATGTCCTTTGGTTGGTGGACCGTTGGCGGAGGGTAGCCTAGGGGTTAGAGCTTTGGACTAATAACCGAAAGGTTGCAAGAGCAAATCCCCGAGCTGACAAGGTAAAAATCAGTTGTTAAGAACAAGGCAGTTAACCCACGGTTCCTAGGCCGTCATTGAAAATAAGAATTTGTTCTTAACTGACTTGTCTAGTTAAATAAAAGTAAAATAAATAAAAAATGTAAAAAATCTTGATACACACAGGAAATTGTTGAGCATGAAAAACCCAGCAGCGTTGCAGTTCTTGACACAGTCAAACTGGTGTGCCTGGCACCTACTACCATACCCTGTTCAAAGGCACTTACATCTGTTGTCTTGCCCATTCACCCTCCTGAAGGGCACACATACATAATCCATGTGTCTATTGCTTAAAAATCCTTCATCCTTCTTTAACCTGTCTCCTCCCCTTCATCTACACTGATTGAAGTGGATTTAACAAGTTACGTCAATATTGGATCATAGCTTTCACCTGGATTCACCTGGTCAGTCTCTGTCATGGAATGAGCAGGTGTTCATAATGTTTTGTTCAGTCAGTGTATAACACGTTGTTGTTGATAAAGTGATACAAATGCATATTTCAGGGAAATATGGGAATATCAGGCAGAGACTTCAGAGGAGTAACAACATACGTTTCTTATGATACAGCAATTCACAGAACATTAATTAAGATGACAATTGTTAAGGGCCACCAACAGAATTCCAACTCATTATAATAGTTAGACCTCAATGGAAAGAATCAGTGTACGGATGATTTCCATTGTTCTAGTTGTGACACTCAAGGTGTGAGTTGATGGTCACTAGACTTGATGCTGAATGTTATGGATTTTTCTCACATCTGTTGATAGAGATTGACGCCGGACTTGAGGTACAAGGACCGAGGACACACTGATCTTTCACTGTTATATTGTATTGATGACATTCTGTGAACACTGTGTGATTCTGTAGCAGCTGACAGCCTGTTTGTTTTGACTTCCTACAAGCCTCTAGAGCTGGTGTTTACAGAACATTTGGTGCTGTCTGATTAGAATGTAAAGGGCATGTCTCCAAGATGCCAGTTACACATTTTCTCTGCCTCTGTGCTGGAAGTGTCTCCCTGTTGCAAATTGTAATAAACTGTGTCCTCCACCTCTTTGGAGGTCAAATATCTTTTTTGGGGGGGGGGGTTTACAGCTTTTCTGCTACATATACATGCACATACATTGTACATATACATTTTATATGGATAGATTTATTATGGATAGATTTGATTGACTTTACCTGCGACTGCTTTTCTCAATTGTTAACCTGGAAATTCCTATTACACGTATGTTTCTAGTGTATAACTGACCGCTTTTTCTCTGTTACCATAGTGAAGCCCGGTCGCTGTGTCCTGCCCAAGGGGACCTACATGTGTGCCGAGTACTGTTACAAAGATGGCCAGTGCCCGAGGAACAGAAGTGTTTCCGGATATGTTGATTCTACGCCTGCACTGAGCCATTGAAGCTTTATTGGAAATTCTTAATAATTATAAGAAATAAGTAGAAAATACAAATTATTACAAGTACAGTTATGTCTTTGAAAACTGATGATTTTATGCAATAATAAAAATGAAAAATGATCATAGCTTTTATGGAATCTGGACCAACTTCATGGACGGTATGTCAATTGACAAACTCATGTGGACTGCTGAATTTGAATAAAACAAGATTTTGAACACCTGTGCTTGGGTTTTTAGGGGTTTATTTGAGACTCATGTGGTGCGCATGTGAATATCCTTAATTTTCCGGCTTCAGACCAATGCGTTTTCTCACTTTAGACAATGTTTTTTGTTTTTAATTTCCATGGTTTTTACACCGGAAGGTGATCATGCAACCTTATTATACAACATTATAATTAAGCAATAAAGCACGAGGAGGTGTGGTATATGGCCAATATACCATGCTAAGAACTGTTCTTAGCACGATGCAAAACGGAGTGCCTGGATATACAGCCCTTAGCCGTGGTATATTGGCCATACACCACAAACCTCCGAGGAGCCTTATTGCTATTATAAATAGGTTACCAATGTAATTAAAGGTGTAAAAATAAATGATTTGTCATACCAGTGGTATACGTTCTGATATATCATGGCTGTCAATGTAACAATTGTCGTCGGGAGAAGGAGAGGAGGACCAAAGTGCAGCGTGGTACGTATCCATAATACTTTTAATAAAGATGAATACGTGAACAAACAACAAAACGACCAACGAACAGTTCTGAAAGGTGCAACAAACACTAAACAGAAAATAACCACCCACAAACACAGGTGGGAACAGGCTACCTAAGTATGGTTCTCAATCATAGACAACGATAGACAGCTGCCTCTGATTGGGAACCATACCAGGCCAAACACATATAAATACAAAAACAAGGCCAACATAGAACACCAGACATATATTGCCCACCCAAACTCACACGTGACAGTCAGCCTATCAGCATCCCAGTTTAAATAGAGTTTAGCACATGCTCTCCTTGTGAATCTTCACAATGATGAGTGTTTTTAAATTGTATTTATTGATAAGATCCCTGCTCATAATCCTACTGATTATTGCTCAATGAAAATTGGCGAGAGCAAGGAAACAAAGACTGAAGCAAATATTTACTATGCGATTACACAATGTAGCTGGCTAGATAGATGACTACACGAGCCCGAAGTATGGCCGAGCTGTTCTCAGTGGAAGGGTTCTGAAATATTCTCTCTCGCTGAGACGAGGTGTGACCGTGAGTACAGTCATCCATCTCGGTGGAAACAACTTGGGACACACAAAGGGGACAGCTCTGGTGCGTCAGATGCGAGATGACTTGGAGGTAGTCCAAATGCTCCCTGGGACAATGGTGAGCTACTCTGACATCAAACTGTGGAAGATTTGGATGTTCCTCCGTGGCAGGCGCATGCCCACAATCCACCACTTTGCATAAAATCACTGTGTCCCTGGGCTGTACCATAGGGCAGGGTTTCCCAAACTCGGTCCTGGGGCCCCTCCTGGGTGCACGTTTTGGTTTTTGCTCTAGCACTACACAGCTGATGAAAATAATCAAAGCTTGATGATGAGTTGGTTATCTGAATCAGCTGTGTAGTGCTTGGGCAAAATCCCCAAATGTGCACCAAGTGGTACCCATGGTAACAACCATTCCTGAACCTGACTCCAAAAACAAGCCACCGATGGACAGTACCAAAATAGATACTCTATTGATTCTGTTCAATGCCCCATATACTGAGCATTCTTTTTGTAGCGGGAATTTGATATAATAGCTTCAATTGAAAAGAAAGGGTTGATGCTTCAATTGTGACATTGTATATTATTTCATAAATCTGATGCCATGGTATTGGGATATCGAAAATCTGTTACCAACTATCTTGAATTTAATGCGGTATAGTTGTCAACCCTCTTGACCATAAGGGAAACTGATACATGTTACGATTTATATTGGTCATTTTAAGCCATTTACGATTAATTCATTCCTTTCTCTTTTAAGTAATTGCCTCTTCCATTTTTGTGGCAGAGCTGCGATGAACTGGTTATAATTTTGTATTGAGCATACATTTCCTTACACCGTGATTAATTGCTTGTGTGACATAATTTTACCTTTGTTGTTTACAATGTCATTCATTAACATGATACCTTCCTTATACATTCTCTACAAGAAAATGTTGTTTTCCTCTGTAAGTACTTTTGAGATTAGACATATTATTTGCTGTAATATAGCCTATGTTCTGTCTCTTCTGGAGGATAACATTTAAATAGTAACCAACTATGTTTGGCTTCATTTGAAAATTATACTGGAAAACTTCTTAGGGAGAGCCCTCTTTTTTTCAATTTTTGCATAAAATGACATACCAAATCGAACTAACCTGTAGCTCAGGCCCTGAAGCAAGGATATGCATATTCTTGGTACCATTCGAAAGGAAACACTTTGAAGTTTGTGGAAATGTGAATTGAATGTAGGAGAATATAACACAATAGATCTGGTAGAAGAAAATACAAAGAAAAAAACAACCTGTTTTTTTCTACCACCATCTTTGTAATGCAATAGAAAGGTCCCAATTCTAGCCATCACTCTGGTTGTAATTCCGATGGTGTCCACAAGATGACAGCAGTTTATGTGCAAAGTTTCAGACGGATAACTTGAAGAATGAGCGACCTACATGACATTTAGTGTGAAGTCACCCAGGTACATTTTGGCAAAACGTGAAGGAGATATTGGCATTCATGTTCCATTTTTCTGCAAGAATATCGTCAAATATGTATACTTGGACTTTGATTTATCTTTTCCAGTATTAGTAGCCGTATTATAAGTTCAACATTTGCCAAAGAACCAGTTTTCATATCTTCATAACTCTGAATATTCTAATACTTTTTATCCAAAATGAAAAGGCATGCTGTCGCAAAACGTTAGCGCCTACATTTTGGGACCGAGACAGGGATACTCCCGTAAAGCCCAGCTCATTGGCTATCTAGCTAGCTTTGTTTGACCCCGATTGGTGCTTATTTGACAAAGCTACAGTCGATCAAATGAAGATAGGCGTGCCATGAAGGTGTGCCGTGAAGGCGTGCCGTGAAGGCGTCCTATAGGATATACAACATATACAACACAACAAATGATTTAGTGAAGTCTGGTTACATTCTATGATCTCTGAGGAATACATACGAACGTGAATTGACCGGTTGAAACAACGTTTATGGTTAGATTTTTACAGATTCCTTTCATTGCAAACAGTACAAAATCGATTGTGCATGCTATATGGAGCTTTTTAGGATATGAAAAAGGATTTATCTAACAAAACGACACTTCATGTTATCTCTGGGACCCTTTGGATGATAAATCAGAGCAAGATTTCAGAATGTAAGTACACATTTCACCTTCGGAGGTGAATTTATCAAACCTATTGCGGTGAAAAAGTGTGTTGTACTTCCCACATATGCTGAGCACTTGTTAGCTGCTTTTCCTTCACTCTGCGGTCCAACTTATCCCAAACCATCTCAATTGGGTTGAGGTTCGGGTGATTGTAGAGGCCAGGTCATCTGATGCAGCACTCAATCACTCCCCTTCTTGGTCAAGTAGCCCTTACACAGCCTGGAGGTGTGTTGGGTCATTGTCCTGTGGAAAAACAAATTACAGTCCCACTAAGCGCAAACCAGATGGGATGGTGTATCGCTGCCGAATGCTGTGGTAGCCATGCTCGTTAAGTGTGCCTTGAATTCTAAATAAATTACTGACAGTGTCACCAGCAAAGCACCCCCACACATCACACCTCCATGCTTCATACATTCAGAGACCTACTCTGTGTCTCACAAAGACAGCCGTTGGAACCAAAAATCTCAAATTAGGACTCATCAGACCAAAGGACAGATTTCCACCGGTATAATGTCCATTGCACGTGTTTCTTGGCCCAAGCAAGTGTCTTCTTATTATTGGTGTCCTTTAGTAGTGGTTTATTTGCAGCATTACGACCATGAATGCCTGATTCACGCAGTCTCCTCTGAACAGTTGATGATGAGATGTGTCTGTTACTTGAACTCTGTGAAGCATTTATTTGGCTGCAAATTCTGAGGCCGGTATCTCTAATGAACTTATCCTCTGCAGCAGAGGTAACTCTGGGTCTTCTTTTCCTGAGGCGATCCTCATGAGAGCCAGACTCATCATAGCACTTGATGGTTTTTGCGACTACACTTGAAGAAACTTTCAAAGTTCTTGAAATGTTCCACATTGACTGAGTTTCATGTCTTAAAGTAATGACGGATTGTCATTTCTCTTTGCTTATTTGAGCTGTTCTTGCCATAATATGGACTTGGTCTTTTACCAAATAGGGCTATTGTCACAAAATAACTGCTTGACTCAAACGCATTAAGAAGGAATGGAACTCCACAAATTAACGTCTAACAAGGCACACCTGTTAATTGAAATGCATTCCAGGTGACTACCTTGTGAAGCTGATTGAGAGACTGCCAAGAGTTTGCAAAGCTGTCATCAAGACAAATGGTGGCTACTTTGAAGAATCTAAAATATATTTTGATTTGTTCAACACTTTTTGGTTTACTACATGATTCCATATGTGGTATTTCATAGTTCATCAGCTAAAGTCACTTTTTGTGAATTTTGAAGCATTTATGTAATTAAGAAAAACATGTGTGGACTAAAAACATTATGTTACTCAACATAGAGTTTGTCTGAATTTACACATCACAGTATCACAACAGCGTGACCTTTTTGGAATATTGTGTGCTTATTGTTTAGAAAGTATTTAGTATTTATTATGTATAAATAGGCCACACTTTAGATGAGGCCATGCAAAAAGACTTAACTGGTGATTAGTAAAGTAGTTTATAAAGATGTCATCTTATGTAATGGTCTTATCAATATTATGAAATACTTTACAAGTTGTTTTTAAATGTGTGCATGTGTGAATAACTAGGTAACTAACATTGACAAATGTGGGAGTAATGATTTAATAAATTATTCATAAAATATTAACCAAGCCATTATAAATGCTTTATTACGTGGAGTTATTATAAAGTGCTACCGAATACAGTATTTAATTCTACATGATTACATTCTGTTTCAGACTAATGTGGGAATCTAGTGAAATAGATCATTTCCGTTTTGGGCCGATCTCCATGTCATGCTGGCAAGGTGATGAGCTATGGACTGGAAAAATGGGCCGTGCTATGAATTGGTTCCTGGCTGATCTCAGAAGTGTTGGTGGCCCTTGACAAATTGTCAGCTTAATGTTCTGTGAATATCACTGTACAATAAGTAGTGTATGTTGCTAGTGCTACCCCTCTGAGTTCTCAGTCCGATATTCCCAAATTCCTCTCCTCGGACATATGCATTTTATCATTATATGAACCACAAAATGTTATATATTTTCTTATTAGGCAATAGGCTATCTCCTCTTTATCTAACCTAAGTTGTCTCAGTCAGCCACATATAATGTGATGAGTATAGTCATACAGCGTAATTTGGAGGGAAATTGAAATATAGAAATTACTTTGTTTATGGAGGTGTACATTATAAAAGTGATAATGTAAGAAAATCCAATGTTGAGCATCTATCTAGTCCGCCAAATAGTTGTCTAATCTAAGCCACCAGATGTCAGTGTAGTCAAAGAAAGAACGCTTATTCATCTGCCCAACATAACCATGACAGCTGAGTAAATGTGTAGGCCTAAAGGCCATCCTAAAGGTGAATTATCCGTTTTTAACAACAACAACAAAAATATTCTACAATATACAGGCAACGGAATCCAACCATTTCCCAAACTCAAACAATCAACAGAGTGCTATCTCTTTACATGGCGCGCCGGAGAGGAGGGCTGAGTTCTTATTGGCTCTTAACCAAACATGCTATTTTGTTTGTTTTTTCACGTTGTTCGTAACTTGTTCTATACATAATGTTGCTGCTACCGTCTCTTATGACCGAAAAGAGCTTCTGGACATCAGAACTGCGATTGCTCACCTCAAACTGGACAAAGAGTTCTTCTTCAATGAGTCAGACAGGAGGGATATGCTACCATAGACACCCGACCAGGCCCAGATCCCTGTGATTCGTTGGAAAAGGAAACTGAGATTTAGTGGAAAAGATCAGGGTGCCTTGCGAGGATCAGGTGACGAGTGGCTAATCTGCCCTTGCCTTCCGTCCTGCTAGATAATGTTCAATCGCTGGAAAAGAAATGGGACGAGCTGAAAGCACGTATATCCTACCAACGGGACATTAAAAACTGTAATATCTTATGTTTCACCGAGTCGTGGCTGAACGATGACATTAAGAACATACAGCTGGCGGGTTATACACTCCATCGGCAGCACAAAACATCAGCCTCTGGTGAGACACGGGGCGGGTGCATATGCATATATATGTGAACAACAGCTGGTGCACAATATCTAAGGAAGTCTCGAAGCTTTGCTCGCCTGAGGAAGAGTATCTCATGAAAAGCTGTAGACCACACTATCTTCCTAGAGAGTTTTCATCTGTATTTTTCGTAGCTGTCTACATACCCCCAGACTCATGCTGGCAATAAAACCACGCTCAAAGAGCTGTATATCGCCATAAGCAAACAGGAAATCGCTCATCGAGGCGACGCTCCAAGTGGCAGGGGACTTTAATGCAGGGAAACTTAAAACAGTTTTACCTCATTTCTATCAGAAGGTTAAATGTGCAACCAGAGGGGAAACAATTCTAGAGCACCTTTACTCCACACACAGAGATGCGAATAAGACTCTCCCTCGTCCTCTATTTGGCAAATCTGACTATAATTCTATCCTCCTGATTCCTGCTTACAAGCACCAGTGACTCGGTTTATAAAAAAGTGGTAAGATGAAGAATATGCTAAACTACAAGACTGCATTGCTAGCACAGACTGGAATATGTTCCACGATTCTTCCGATGACATTGAGGGGTACACTGCATCGGTCACTGGTGATATCAATAACTGTATCGAGTACATCGTCCCCACAGTGACTGTATGTACATACCCCAACCAGAAGCCATGGATTACAGGCAACATTCACACTGAGTTAAAGGGTAGAGGTACCGCTTTCAAGGAGCGGGACTCTAACCCGGAAGCTTATAAGAAATCCCGCTACGCCCTCCGACGAACCATCAAAAAGGCAAAGTGTCAATACAGGATTAAGATCGAGTCGTACTACACCGGCTCCAACGCTCGTCGGATGTGGCAGGGCTTGCACTTACCTCGATGCACTTATTGATAAAACCAGTGACTGATGTGGGTGGCAGGGTAGCCTAGTGGTTAGAGCGTTGAACTAGTAACCGAAAGTTTGCAAAATCAAATCCACGAGCTGACAAGCTAAAAATCTGTTGTTCTGCCCCTGAACAAAACAGTTAACCCACGGTTCCTAGTCTGTCATTAAAAATAAGAATTTGTTCTTAACTGACTTGCCTAGTTAAAAAAGTCAAAATAAATGTGTCAGGGCTTCCAAACTTTTACAGACTACAAAGGGAATCACAGCCAAGAGTTGCCCAGTGACAAGAGCCTACCAGATGAGCTAAATAACTTATACGCTTGCTTCGAGGCAAGTAACACTGAAATATGCATTAGAGCATCAGCTGTTCCGGACAACTGTGTGATCACGCTCTCCACCGCCGATGTGAGTAAGACCTTCAAACAGGTCAACATTCACAAGGCCACAGGGCCAGACGGATTACCAGTACGTGTACTCCGAGCATGCCCTGACCAAGTGTATTCATTGACATTTTCAACCTCTCCCTGTCTGAGTCTGTAATACCAACATGTTTCAAGCAGACCACCATAGTCCCTGTGCCCAAGAACACTAAGGTAACCTGCCTAAATGACTACCGACCCATAGCAATCATGTCTGTAGACATGAAATGCTTTGAAAGACTGGTCATGGCTCACATCAACACCATTATCCCAGAAACCCTAGACCCACTCCAATTAGCATACCGCACCAACAGATCCACAGATGATGCATCGCTATTGCACTCCACACTGCCCTGTCACACTGGACAAAAGGAACACCTATGTGAGAATGCTATTCATTGACTACAGCTCAGTGTTCAACACCATAGTCCCCTCAAAGCTCATCACTAAGCTAAGGACCCTGGGACTAAACACCTCCCTCTGCAACTGGATCCTGGACTTCCCGACAGGCCATCCCCCAGGTGGTAAGGGTAGGTAACAACACATCCGCCACGCTGATCCTCAACACAGGGCCCCCTCAGGGGTGGGTGATCAGCCCCCTCCTGTACTCCCTGTTCACACATGACTGCACGGCCAGGCACAACTCCAACACCATCATTAAGTTTGCTGATGACACAACAGTGGTAGGCCTGATCACCGACAATGATGAGACAGTCTATAGGGAGGAGGTCAGATACCTGACCGTGTGGTGCAAGGACAACAACCTCTCCCTCAACATGAACAAGACAAAGGAGATGATTGTGGACTACAGTAAAAGGAGGACTGAGCACGCCTCCATTCTCATTGACAGGGCTGTAGTGGAGCAGGTTGAGAGCTTCAAGTTCCTTGGCGTCCACATCACCAACAAACTAACATGGTCCAAGCACACCAAGACAGTCGTGAAGAGGGCACAACTAAACCTATTCCATGTCAGGAGAATGAAAAGATTTGGCATGGGTCCTCAGATCCTCAAAAGGTTTTACAGCTGTACCATCGAGAGCCTCCTGACGGGTTGCATCACTGCCTGGTATGGCAACTGCTCGGCCTTCGACCGCAAGCCACTACAGGAACAGCACAAAATTACACGTCATGCAATGCACGGCTCACCATCCAACTGCACTCACTTACGCTGGTTTGGTGCTTGTTCACTGGGCATGTAGTTACCAAAATAATACAATATACAATATATTGTATAATATATATACAATATACAATATAATATATTTAACAATGTACCTGATGGGAGCAGCACAAAATTGCACGTCATGGAATGCACGGCTCACCATCCAACTCTGCACTCACGCACTGTACAAAATATATGAACCCCCCCACCAGACACATTAAGTTGCTAGCTAGTATTAGCGGGAATTCTTTACAAAAAAATGCACAACAAATATTAACCAAAAAATGCTGCATCTATTGTGTGATGTTCAAATAACATTTACAAACAAATTGATATAAATTGTACATTTAAATCATCACTTGGGAGTATAAAAATCACTTTTGACGTACAGTGCTTTGCAACCAACAACTTACCGCTGGTTTGGTGCTTGTTCACTGGTACGATTCTAACTGAAACATCCTCCCTCGTAAGCAAGCTATGCAAACCAGCCAATAAGATGCCATGTTGAGTAGGTGAAGGCAAGACAAAACTAAAACCAAAAACCCATTGGCCTAACAATAAAGTGGCTAGGGGAATCACCAATATAACCCTGTTACACCTGTGAATCCCTTTTTGTGCAAAGCAATGATGACGGCACGTGTTTCCTTGCAGGTAACCATGGTTGACAGAGGAAGAACAATGATTCCATGCACCACCCTCATTTTAAAGCTTCCAGTCTGTTATTCAAACTCAATCAGCATGACAGAGTGATCTCCAGCCTTGTCCTCGTCAACACTCACACCTGTGTGAACGAGAGAATCACTGACATGATTTCAGCTGGTCCTTTTGTGGCAGGGCTGAAATGCAGTGGAAATATTTTGGGGGGATTCAGTTCATTTTCATGGCAAAAAGGGACTTTGCAATTAATTGCAATTCATCTGATCACTCTTCATAACATTCTGGAGTATATGCAAATTGTCATCATACAAACTGAGACAGCAGACTTTGTGAAAATTAATATTTGTGTAATTCTCAACTTTTGGCCACGACTGTACACCTGTTGTATTCGGCGCATGAGACAAATACAATTTGATTTGAAACATTTCGTTTATGAATCATTATGCGTTATGGGATGTCACCAGCAGTCCAACAGAAATCCTTTCAGTCATTGAATTACCATCTCATTTGACGTTCAGTTAGTGTATTTTTTAATACAGTTTCATTGTATATGGCAAATTTCAGCTTGAATGTTAATAACAATTTGGTGGTGCTTATATTTGTCCTATTTCGCACATGTTCAAGTGTGTTTTAATATGCATGTGTGAATGGAAATGTGTTTTTTGCATATCACAACTCTCCCTGATACACCTTCAGAGAGTGGTGTCACAGCCAGGGTCTGCTATTATCAACAACAAGCCGGAAGCAATTAAGGTTAAGGGCCTTGCTCAAGGCACGTCGACAGATTTTTCACCTTGTAGGCTTGTAGATTCGATCTCACAACCTTTCTGTTACTGGCCAAACACTCTAGCCCTTAGGCTACCTGACACCCATGTACATGTTGGCTGTATGATTCATGTAATATTCATCAATTTCTTATCCAAAACCATACAAATCCTTAGTTTTAGGCTAACAATATTTGCTTTTGCTGATGGGTTTAGGGAGGTGTTCCCCTTTTTGTCCAATTATGAATATCTGTTCTAATTTCTTTGCAACGTTCCTGTCCATTTGGGGCACCCTTTTTGGATCAATAGCAACCCACGTAAAAAGTTCCATATTGCCTCTTTAATAATTGTTATTAGATGTGACCTAAGCAAGTGTTCGATCCGAACTCGGAATGTAAAATGAGGGACATAGGGACCCTGCAGGCCTATTGTTCCCCATGCGTTGGGCTCTCATTTGGGGTGCGCTCAGTTCGACTAACCGTTTGCTACGTTGCTTGACGGTTTGTACTGAACGACACGTTTCCCAAAACGTTCTTCAACGTTCTTGAACAGACTTTGACGTATGTTTGCTCCGTTTGGTGGGTGTGGCGGGTGTCACTCACTGAGGTATAATAAGGTGTGGTGGCATGAAGCAATGCGTGACGTATTCAAAGGGCAGCGTCCATGCTGGCGTTCATATATATCACTTATGCTGACAGCGTTCCCCAACCCTGGCCTGAAACAACAACCCAACCCCTCCGCGTTTTTTAACTGGTCGTTCAGAACAGCCCCGTTTCCGTTTAATTGAACGATGCACAACGTTTTTTCATACTGAACGCGCCCAGGTCTCTCTTCTATGAAATCTATTTGGACTATTTGCTCCAAGTACA
Organism: Salvelinus fontinalis; assembly: GCF_029448725.1. Classification (NCBI taxonomy): domain Eukaryota; kingdom Metazoa; phylum Chordata; class Actinopteri; order Salmoniformes; family Salmonidae; genus Salvelinus; species Salvelinus fontinalis. Next base: position 30,404,169 of record NC_074695.1, read on the forward strand.
GTCTAGAAGTCAGCATGGAAATGAATTCGTCAGCGCTTTGTGCTTTGGTTATTGTTCTGTTGGCATTTGATTTGAAAATAATCTCTGCTGCAGAAACTGGAGGCAATTCTACAGGTGAGTTGTTAAAATTACTTTGCATTATTTGTCACTATTTGTCATGAAACAAAGTAAGGCAATTTGATTAGTTATTTTAAGTAGCCATTTGACATGTAGGCCTACCTATGTGATGTGAGACAAGTGACTAGCCTATATAGGCCTAATTGTGTATAGGCTATTTTGCATCTTATTGTGTTGTTTTACTTACTAAAAACACTAGCCAGCCATTATGATTTAAATTTGCTGGTTGAAACAATCCAGCCTTACACTTGGCCATTTTACGCATAGCCTACACTGAATGTGCAGGTACCGAAAATGAACGAAAAAGCTTCTGTTTTTGTAATCCATTGTCGTAATGTTGCTAGAGTAGTAATTGTAATTACAGTTTAATTAACGTGATTTGAGGTCGCCCAAGTTCACTCCAACGATTCCTCCTGCTCTCTCACAGTGCCAATCCTCCCAAAGGCAGGTCAGTGCCCGCGGCTTCTGAACGTGGTGCCGTCACACAAGGGATGTGTCCGCGATGAGGACTGTCCTAAAGATGACAAATGCTGCGTATTTGACTGCGGCGCAGTGTGTGTCCCACCTGCCTTCAGTAAGAACCTGACTGGCTTATTAACCTCCTCAGGCCCAGCAATACCTAGCAAAACTCAGTTTTTTCACTACTTTCATTGATCTGTACAGCCTTTAATATGTACAGCCTTCATATTTAGCCTCTCAATTAAGTGTTTTACGATTTTCTTTTCAGTGTAATGAAAAAGAATTTGAGAAATTAGTTGCCTTCATGAGTATTATTGACTAATGTCAAAAACAAAAAATGAGGTCCACCAAACAATAACCTGATAAAACATTTTTTTTACAGAAATGTTTTGCTTAGTAAGAAATGAATGTCCAACTAGTCAGTACCAACTGTGTGGAGTTTGTGACAGCAACAATGTGAGCTTATTACAGTATTATAGACATATGTTCGGGGGTGTCCTATGATCTTTTATGTAGAACGACCTTTGCTTTCTATCGACTCGTGTGTCTTGTGAGCTTCGTAGAGCAAAACAGTGCGTGTTCGTGAGCGTCTCAGTTTTTTATAGTGGGGTTCATAGTAGTTTGTAGCTCAAACCGTTCGGAGTTTACGGACGTTTTTGTGAGAAGAACCGTTATCAGTATCCGCCCTTGTCTCTCAAACACAGCCCCCGTTAATCGCACAGACTAATGGTTTGTATGGGACCATGTCTGTTCCCACAGCCCTTTGTTCCTTCAGTTCCCACAGCCCTATGTTCTCTCAGCCCTACGTTCCTTCAGCCCTATGTTCCCTCAGACCAAAATTCCCTCAGTTCTTTCTATCTTCTAAACCAGGAGTCGGCAACCCAAATGAGAGGAATAACCTTTTTTCAAAATCTCTATATTAGTATTTTATATAGTATTTTTGGAGGAGCAAGGAATGTACCCGTGTTTCAGATGAGGAAAACTGGAAAGAGAGATATAGTCAAAAACTTTAATGTGAAAACAAATATTTTACATTGTGTATGTTTTTCACATCCTTGATGTACACAGGTCTTTTGGTGAGTTGATCCAATGTTGCATGAATGAATAAATTAGAACCATCAATAACAATTAAAGATGCATGTGTTTGTACCTTGCATAGAACTTCTCCGATAAGGCATTACATGTATTTTTACTTAAGTAGATGCAAAACAAATATGAATAATAATCTTAGAAAATACAATTTGTCTGCAATATTGACAAAAGGTCAAGGTCACAGTGATTGCACATATTCAATAGGTCCCATACACCCTTAACTATTATTACTTAAGTATTTGTGTAGATTCTGAAATAATCAGCATTTTTTTAACCTTATAACAAGAAGCATTTGTGCCAGTTTTGATTGAAATTGTTTCAGTGATTACTGAGGGAACATAAGGCTGAGAGAACATAGGCTTGAGGGAACATAGGCCTGAGGGAAACATTGATGATGGGGACCAAATATCTAGTCACACATTTTCAGAAAGTGGTTCATGTCTCTTTGTGGTGAGTTGGGTTCCCTGACATGTCTGGTTAAATTGTGTTGTCCCAAAGCAAAGCCTGGAGTGTGCCCTCGTAGACGATGGGGCTCAGGGATGTGTGCTGAGTTCTGTTCCAATGACAGTGACTGCCCCAATGATGAAAAATGCTGCCACAATGGATGTGGGCATGAGTGCATTGCACCTTACACAGGTAGGATATGGTCCCAGAGTGACAGATACACACATCCATTGCATTCATTATTGCTGCATTACTCTGGAAACAAGAAGCTGGAGCTTGTAATGTACATTTCATACACAAAGATCAATATATTTCACATACACTCACACTCTCTTTAGAGCTGAGACACTCTCTTTAGAGCTGAGACACTCAATTAAGAACATTTCCAAGATCCATGCAGGCACATAGAGTCTATATATACGAGCCTGAGCATTCCAGCTATAGAATAAGAAAGTGTAACACTAATGGGAATAGTCCGTGTAAGCTGTTGCTACCATAAACCTACAGTATGTTGCTACTTTATAATGAAACACCTTTTTTCTGTTGCCTTAGTGAAACCTGGTCGCTGTGCTCTGCCTAAGGGGACCCCCATGTGTGCTGAGTACTGTTACCATGACGGCCAGTGCCCCGAGGAACAGAAGTGTTGCCGGACAACCTGCGGCCACGCCTGCAGTGAGCCATGCTCATAGGACAGCAAGGTTTGGGTCTGGAGAGGAGAGACAACACTCCTCAAATCATTTCAATAAAAAAAGAGAAGATAATAAGATAAGAAGAGGAATGATTGTTGTTGTTTTTTTATAGGGGGGGAGGGGGTTGTACTTGTTTGTATTCCAATCAATAAAGCGGTCTGTGCAGCCTTTATATACATTCCAGTACATGTATTACCTTGTTGGTGGAAATCTAGTTTCCAGGGTGCCTTTTTTAAGCCGGCGCTGAGCTACAACGACAAATGATGGAACACCAAGAATGGAAATTGCTCAAGTATGTACACGTTCTGTCTGTCCACCAGATTCAGTGCTTATTCTTCTATTTGGTCAGTGATTTGTCTGGAGCGCTCAGGTTTCTAGTGTTACTACACCTCCCCCAACTCTGCACAAAGATTCTGTGTTCCCTGCCAATGTATACCCACTTCCCTGTCTAAATGGACTGAGTTCAGCAGAGCTATTAAACCGGACATGACCCTCATTAGCCCTGTTTATACCTGGTTCTAACATGCATCCTTTGTCCTGATCCTGCCCACCGCCGGAGGTAGTCAGGCACGCATTTGTAGACGGCTCTGGACAGTGAAACCATTTAAATCATCATTATCCTGCCCTCTGTCATTTACAGGTGGCACAATAGACTTGTGGCATCAATATGTACATTTAAATAAACATTATATTGAAAGAATATCAGTCAAATAATTTGCATGCAGGGATAGACCAGGAAATCTAGTCACAATGCATACACCTTGGACAGATAGGAGACACATTCTAATACCACGTGTAGACAGATGTCTGAAAATGTGGGCACAATCTGAATGTGGAGAAGATCAGGACACAGCGTGCCTGTTAGCGGCAGGTATAAACAAGGCTTTTTATTTGGAATGCTGAGGGCTTTTTTCCCCCCACTCTAGTGCCAAACACGTGCGAGAGGAAATTGCTGACTTGCAAAGAAAGAGACCTCTGTGTGTCTGTTCTGTTGGAACTTGGCAGGAGTGAGGCCAAGCTTGTTTATAGAGAAAAGAATCATCCGCTCCCTCCCCTTCACATACACACTTCCACAGCTGAGTGAGATGGGATACAGAAAGTGAACTGGGTGTATTAAAATTGACTAGGGAAAGTGTCTGCTCCATTTTATCTGATAAAGTAGACCATGATATCTGTTCATGATACATTTCGATTTGAAATGTTCTGTAATGGCGGCAGGTAGCCTAGTGGTTAGAGCGTTGGACTAGTAACCAAAAGGTTGCAAGATCGCATCCCCGAGCTGACAAGGTAAAAATCTGTTGTTCTGCCCCTGAACAAGGCAGTTAACCCACTGTTCTTAGGCTGTCATTGAAAATAACCATTTGTTCTTAACTGACTTGCCTAGTTAAATCAAGGTCAAATACATTTTAAAATTTACATCTGCCTGAATAGGTCCATACTGTATGGCTCATCATAGAATTACATCAGCTGTTATGACTGCTTATGTTATGTCGCGGAGACTCCTAAAATGGATTACGGTACAGTTGATCCAATCCATGCTCAGCGGCCAAGTGTTCATTTATTCTCAGGAATCCTCCAGGAGTTCTCTATCAGTCCAAAAGTACTGTTTTGGACTGGGATGAGAGAGTCCACATCATTCTTCAAGTGTGCGACCCTTTTTTCTATGTTCTGATCTATGTTCTCCACAAGCCTCCATGTATTTCTTCTTATGAAACCGTAGGACTTGAAAAAATTATAAATGTTTGGACTGTTGCCAATTTGATTAAAAAGACAAATAGCCCAGGTTACCCCATATCTTCAAACATTCTCATATTGTTCAGTAAAATGTGAAGTATCAACAGCAGTTTTAGTACACAAAAAAATGAGCAGTCTTAAAAAGTCAAATGTATTTAAGGGTGTATTTTTCTTGGTAAATCAGTTCTTAAATAATGCATGGCAAACTTCTTAAAAGTTGAGTGGTGGGTATCTGTGCTAGAAAGGCTTACCAAAGTTTCCGCCATTTTTAGAACACTAAAACGTCAATAAGAAACACAGACAATGGATGGCTAAAACAAATCTGGTCAAATCAATGGCCGTTTCTTGTAGAGATGGTTGGGTTTTCTTCAAGTACAAGTCATGTTGACTGGTTCTGTGAGCAATTAACAAAACGTTTACAGAAATCCAACTAACTGGTTAAGAAAGTTCTGTACGTCAGTGTACTTAACTTTTCAACATCAACTTAAAGTACAAATATTATTTCTGTTGAGATTGAAGAGGTGCATCAGATCTTTCTAGAGCAATGGCTTCACAAACAGTGCAATTACTTTTTCCAGTTACAGATATATCAGAGCTTGCTGTGATCTGCTGCCGCGTCTAGCAGCCAACTTTCCCCACTGAAACCTGCAGCAAACACTTTGGTTCCTTCGTTACAAACATTGAAAAGGCCTTATTCTCTGTTCAACTACACCAACAGTAGTAGTGCACTGAAGAAACGCCACCCTTTTTGCTCCTCACGGTGGGAAAATACCTTAAGCGTCCATCGAATCATGACACTTCATAAAGTCTCATGTTTAACTTCTTTGTCCTCCACAAAACAGAACTGAGAGTTTTGTTTTTTATTGCAGAAGCTTCCAATGTTTAAAGTAGCATCTCCCTGAAACTTACCTTCACATTTCCCAAGTGGTGTAATCACTGACCTCATTGCCCCACCACAAAAATGTGCTTGATAATGTTGTTAGCTTTAGCATGACAGCATTCTGGCCCATCACAGCAGTGGCACACCCCTGAGCCTGCAGATGATGTTGGCTAGCCGTTTGGCCAGGCCCGGACTGGGCTCCTCCACCTGGAAGGTGCGGGTCAGGAGGTTGTAGAGGGAGCCGTAACCCACGGCCACCACGGTGCAGGTGAGGGAGATGACGTTGTAGGGCATGCTGAAATCAGGGGTGGGCAGGTTCACCAGCAGAGGCTCCGTGTAGACCCGCATGAAGTAACTGGACTCCTCTTTACATGGGAAACTGGGTAGACAGAAATTAATTATAATAACCTATGAGGGTTGGGGGCCAATTCCATTCAAATCAATGGAATTGAGGAATGATACACTACTTTCAAAAGAAGATTTATTTGGCATAATTTCCTTAAATTGCATTACATCAGGTGATAAACTAAAACACTTAAGACAACTGCTACGTAAGTGTTCAACCTGTACTTAGAAGAAAATAAACAGCCTTATGACACACAAGCTGCTGAAAAGCGGGTGTTCCTGGGTGCTGTTGGTATCCATGGCGACAACACTGGGCACGAGAGCGCTGATAATAGAAGACCTGAAGCGAGGGACAACATTTCATGAAATATCTGCTACTAGAAACATGAATATCTGCAGACTACAAGCAAGTGGTATCTCAATTTTAGCCAAGGCCCCATCTTCATTCAGAATCAAAGTCAAGACAAATATTTAAAATCATTTCATACTAGCTGGGCTTGATTGAGCTTGCTTTGAACAACGGAACCAATAGCAGAAAAACTGCAAATGGCTAAAAGGAATTTGAAAGTTTCCTAATTGTATTTGAACCCAGTTCTGAAGCACAAATTGAAAATCTATGACAGCAATTATAGGCAAACAACACTTCAAAGTTATGACAAAGAGTACATTAACTGTCCAAGTTTCCATTACAATTGGCATTTCTTTAGACAAAAACAGAACTTGACCCGTAGCATAGACAAATGCATATCTTCTATTTCTGTAGACTGTTGACTTCAATAAAGTCAAAGTTATACCCGACGTAGAAGCCGTGGTTGGGGTCGGGGGTGTACTCCGTCCACTTCAGGAGTGCCCTCTCAAACTGCACGGTGACCTCGGTCACAGAGTTAGGAGGCAGCTGGACCAACATCTCCAGCAGGTGGGGCTGAAGGCGGTCTTTGGACGGCTGGTAGTGGATGTAACCTAGGTAGAGAAGGAGAGGAAACATGTATTTATTTGCACAACCAGGAAAGACAAGCAAGTAAGTAAGAATATACACAAAATATCATGAAGGAGTTCCTAATGTTAAGTTGCATCCCGCAGAACAGCCTGAATTCGTCAGGTCATGAACTCTACAGGGTGTCGAAAGCGTTTCACAGGGATGCTTCCCACAGTTGTGTCAAGTTGGCTGGATATTCTTTGGGTGGTGGACCATTCTTGATAGACACGGGAAACTGTTGAGCGTGAAAATCCCAGCAGAGTTGCAGTTCTTGACACAAACCGGTGTGCCTGGCACCTACTACCATACCCTGTTCAAAGGCACTTAAATGTTTGTCTTGCCCATGTCTCAATTGTCTCAAGGCTTAAAAATAAAGACATTACACACAGAAGATACATTTAAAAACATTAACATGTAGTGTGCTTATCTATTAGTTACACATTTATGATACTGAAGCATGTTCTCCCCATGTGGGCAGATAGCTCGAGGGAAAGGCCTATCAATAGGTAGCTGAAATTCATATCAACACTAGGCCCTACTTCTTCAAAGTGCACAAATCTAAAAGTTAGTTGATCAAAAAGGAACCGGGGTCATGTTCAGTAGGAGACCTAACAGAAAATGTTTTGCAACGGAAAACGAAAACCATCGTTTCATATTAGACAAGGCCAGGTAGTCCCTCCCTGTTTTAGTCCGATTTCTTCGGTTTGGTGCCTAATGAACAAGACCCAGGCATAGATGAAACCGTGTCAGCAGGTGAGCAGCAGCAGTACTAACTGGGTTTGTTGTCGCGACCCTTGCTGGTGACGATGGGCGTGTGAATGTAGAGGCGCAGGTACCAGGGCACGGTGTCCAGCAGGAGCACAGGGAAGGCCCGGTATGGGTGGTGATTGTACACCAGGGTGTGGATCTCCCCCGTCTGCAGCCCGTAGCCCGCCACGTAGCGCTCTCCGTGAAGTAGAGGGCGCAGCATGTCTCCTGGTGGCAGGAAAGGAGGGAGCGTTCATATGGTCAATAATAGAAATAGAATTACTAAAATAGAAATAGAATTTCTATATGGTCAATTCTATACAGACACCCTACATGAAAATTCATTCATATCAGAAAATCTTCTCTTTTCTGTAACACGTACATTACATGATCATACTTTGTAGTAACTGCAAATGATACTATTGCCTACAACATATTAACATGCTGTTTCTTAGTACCTAAGTAACGGCATTGTAATTGGAGCAGTTTACATTTATTTTTTAAATACACAAGAGGAATAGGGACTGTTTCTTATTCCACTTGTGTACGGGAAGTGGACAGACAGTTGAGGGAACATATTTTCTGGAATGAAACGCAGCCCACATATGGAGTCGTGTCCTAGCCCGGTGTCAACTCACACCACTTTCGGCTGCTCTCCAGCGCAGCAGCATGTTGAGGGAGCGCGTCTGTCCGAACGTTGCCTGGTTGGTGAGGTCGTAGACCGAGTAGGTTCTCCGATCCCCCAGCACCACAGCCTGGCTCAACAGGGGAGTGGCTGGACTCAATTCAAACAGCTCCCCCTTTAAAGGGGAAAAACAACAACAATCTATTCCTGCTCAACTACCATAGGATTGATAGAGATAAATAGGTTTTATTTCCACAAATACATGTAGCACAATGGCGCTTGTTGGCAGTTTACAATAAAGAAAACTGAATTGCAGTCCAGCTTACAGAAGAACATGATTAAAATAGAAACTCATTCATATTTTAATTTGAACAGCTACCCCATCTAGGGTCTGCTTAAAAGCCTAACTAATGATGGTATTGGCCTGTCTTTGTAGTGTTCCGTGTTACGGATCTGCCGTAGTTGCCCGCCCTGACGTGAACCTCACTCCGGATCTGATCCCTTGTAGGTGACAACAAGCTGGAGAATGTGTTTGAACCCTACAGCTTGAGAGCAAGTCCCCATTGCACTACTCTATACCAGTAGTGTTGACTGGTGTTTTAGTATAAACAAAACACACAGGCGCACACGTGATGCTCAGCCAACTACTTTCGCGACGCACCATTGTAGCAGGTATGTTAGTGATTGGACTAAGCTTGGCATGCACAAAGAGGTCAGTCTGAGAAGGGTTCATTTCAATAGGAAGACCATGGAGTGTTGATAGTTGTTTGAACTTCGGTACGTATTAATGGTGCTGACTTACTTACTTACTTCAAAAGAATGAGCTTTTGAAACTCAAAATTGATGCTCTGTTCCTTGACTGTATGAAGTAACTAAGTCATTCTGAGTAAGAGTGTCTGCTAACTAAATAGAATGTGGATTAATATAAAGTTTGAGGTAATGTAAAGTTAGTTGTGTAAAGTATGCGGTCATGTAACGTTAGTCACGTAAAGTTACTTACCTGAGGGTTGTCTGTGACGTCCACGTCCACTTTACTGGAGGAGGCCAGGGGGCAGGCTTCAGTCAGGGTACGAGAGAACATCTTGAACAGGGACCACTCTGTGGAAACACCCAGCAACCCAACACATCATGTTAATGTCCTATATTTTGTATGTTTCTAAATGCAGTGACCAGTCTTTTTCATGGAGCTTAGAATGGAAATGTCTGTACACCACAGTAGAAAGAAATTACTTTTCCATGAAAAGTTATGTTCATTATCTCCTTCATTTTATTGATTTACTGTAAAGTGTTGCAATTTGAAATACACTTAAAATAAAATGTAATTTGAAAAATGTGCCATTTTCACTTTGCAAAATAAAGCTAGCATGCAAATGCACCTACATGAAGCGGTGTCAGAGCGGAAGATACTGTACATCTTGGCAATACCAGCATGTTTTAGCAATAGTGTGGTGATACTACACTGAACAAAAATAAACTCAACATTTTTACTGAATTACAGTTCATATGAGGAAATCAGTCAATTGAAATAAATGCATTAGGCCCTATTCTATGGATTTCACTTGACTAGGAATACAGATATGCATCTGTTGGTCACAGATACTCAAAAAAAGGTAGGGGTGTGGATCAGAAAAACATTCTGTATCTGGGGTGACCACCATTTGCCTCATGCAGCACGACATCTCCTTCACATAGAGTTGATCAGGCTGTTGATATGGCCTGTGGAATGTTGTTCCACTCCTCTTCAATGGCTGTGCGAAGTTGCTGGATATTGGCGGGAACTGGAACACCCTGTCGTACACATCAATCCAGAGCATCCCAAACATGCGCAGGTGGGTAACGTGTCCGGTGAGTATAAAGGCCATGGAAGAACTGAGACATTTTCAGCTTCCGGGAATTGTGCACAGATCCTTGCGACATGGGGCAATGCATTATCATGCTGAAACATGAGATGATGCCATAACAATGGGCCTCAGGATCACGTCACGGTATCTCTGTGCATTCAAATTACCATCGATAAAATGCAATTGTGCTCGTTGTCTGTAGCTTATGCCTGCCCATACCATAACCCCACCGCAGGGCACTTTGTTCACAACGTTGACCTCAGCAAATCTCTCGCCCACACGGCACGGTACACGCCGTCTGCCATTTGAAACTGTGATTCATCTGTAAAGAGTACACTTCTCTACCGTGCCAGTGTACATCGAAGGTGAGCATTTGCCCACTGAAGTTGGTTACGATGCCAAACTGCAGTCAGCTCAAGACCCTGTTGAGAATGATGAGCAAGCAGATGAGCTTCCCTGAGATGGTTTCTGACAGTTTGTGCAAAAATCCTTTGCTTGTGCAAACCCAGTTTCATCAGCTCTCCGGGTGGTTGGTCTCAGATGATCCAGCAGGTGAAGAAGCCAGATGTGGAGTTCCCGGGCTGGTGTGATTACATGTGGTCTGCAGTTGTGAGGTCGGTTGGATGTACTGGCAAATTCTCTAAATCAACTTTGGAGGTGGCTTATGGTAAAGAAATTAACATTCAGTTCTCTGGCAACAGCTCTGGTGGACATTCCTGCAGTCAGTATGCCAATTGCACACTCCCTCAAAACATCTGTGGCATTGTCTTGTGTGACAAAACTGCACATTTTAGAGTGACCTTTTATTGTACTCAGCACAAGGTGCACCTGCGCAATGATCATGCTGTTTAGTCAGCTTCTTGATATGCCACACCTGTCAGGTGGCTGGATTATCTTGGCAAAGAATAAATGCTCACTAACAGTGATGTAAACAAATTTGTGCACAACATTTTAGAGAAAATAAATGTCTGGGATCTTTAATTTCAGCTCATGAAACCAACACTTTATATGTTGCATTTATATTTTTTGTTATACCCTTTTCACACTATCAAGTCGACCTACACTGTACTGGTTCAGTTATTTTCCATTCACACTGTCCACGTCTCCAGCAACTATATGGTGGAGGCATAACCAGGCCAGCGCAGTACAGCTTGGCTCAGCTCAGTATGTGAAAGGGGTATAATACTGAATGAGGAGAGGCCTCTCTCACCTCGTTTGCCCTGGTCAGAGGAGTGCAGGTCAAACACCACATTCAGTGTCTGTCTCAGCTCCCACGCTGTGGACTTGAAGTCCTGAAACAACAGTAGCCGAGTGTCATATAAAGGCTGGGACTCATCAACAGTGACAGGTTTTCGAACGGGATTACAAGTAGGATGGAAGGTGAAATTAGTGGCTTGGTATTTTCTACAGGAGAACCTTAAAAAGCCCACACAAAAAAAATGGATGGTTATTTTTCTTTGATATGGCTGACCACATGATAAAAGGTAATAGTATTCCTCATACCTATGTAGATATAATATACAGTTGAAGTCAGAAGTTTAAATACATTTAAACTCAGCTTTTCACAATTCCTGACATTTAATCTGAGTAAAAATTCCCTGTATTAGGTCAGTTAGGATCACCACTTAATTTTAAAAATGTGAAATGTCAGAATAATAGTAGATAAATCATTCTATTTCAGCTTTTATTTCTTTCATCACATTCCCAGTGGGTCAGAAGTTTACATACACTCAATTAGTATTTGGTAGCATTGCCTTTAAATTATTTAACTTGGGTCAAACGTTTTGGGTAGCCTTCCACAAGCTTCCCACAATACGTTGGGTGAATTTTGGCCCATTTCTCCTGACAAGAGATGGTGTAACGGAGTCAGGTTTGTAGGCAAAAGAAATGAGCCAAGACCTCAGAAAAAAAATTGTAGACCTCCACAAGTCCGGTTCATCCTTGGGAGCAATTTCCAAGCGCCTGAAGGTACCCCGTTCATCTGTACAAACAATAGTACGCAAATATAAACACCATGGGACCACATAGCCATCATACCCCTCAGGAAGGAGACGCGTTCTGTCTCCTAGAGATGAACGGACTTTGGTGCGAAAAGTGCAAATCAATCCCAGAACAACAGCAAAGGACCTTGTGAAGATGCTGGAGGAAACAGGTACAAAATAATCTATATCCACAGTAAAACGATTCCTATATCACCATAACCTGAAAGGCCGCTCAGCAAGGAAGAAGCCACTGCTCCAAAACCGCCATAAAAAAGCCAGACTACGGTTTGCAACTGCACATGGGGACAAAGATTGTACTTTTTGGAGAAATGTCCTATGGTCTGATGAAACAAAAATAGAACTGTTTGGCCATATTGACCATCGTTATGTTTGGAAGAAAAATGGGGAGGCTTGCAAGCCAAAGAACACCATCCCAACCGTGAAGCACGGGGGTGGCAGCATCATGTTGTGGGGGTGCTTTGCTGCAGGAGGAACTGGTACACTTCACAAAATAGATGGAATCATGAGGAAAGGAACATTATGTGAATATATTGAAGTAACATCTCAAGACATCAGTCAGGAAGTTAAAGCTTGGTTGCAAATGGGTCTTCCAAATGGACATTGACCCAAAGCATACCTCCAAAGTTATGGCAAAATGGCTTAAGGACAACAAAGTCAAGGTATTGGAGTGGCCATCACAAAGCCCTGACCTCAATCCTATAGAAAATGTGTGGGCAGAACTGAAAAAGCGTGTGCGAACAAGGAGGCCTACAAACCTGTCTCAGTTACACCAGCTCTGTCAGAAGGAATGGGCCAAAATTCACCCAACTTATTGTGGGAAGCTTGTGAAAGGCTACCTGAAATGTTTGACCCATGTTAAACAATTTAAAGGCAATGCTACCAAATAATAATTGAGTGTATGTAAACTTCTGACCCACTGGGAATGTGGTGAAAGAAACAAAAGCTGAAATAAATTTAAATTATTATAAAATAAAGTTAAATTATTATTCTGACAATTCCCATTTTTAAAATAAAGTGGTGATCCTAACTGACCTAAGACAGGGCATTTTTACGAGGATTAAATGTCAGGAATTGTGAAAAACTGCTTTTAAATGTATTTGGCTAAGGTGTATGTAAACTTCTGACTTCAACTGTATGTGCGTTACAAGGAGGCTATTATTTATCTAGAGTTCAGGGAAATGCGCAATGCATAAACAGTAACCTCATTCAACGCACATTATTGAAGGAAAGTATTAAACGAAGTCACACTGCCAAATGAGGTTTACAGTAATTTTTGCACTTTGCCCAATTCTTTTGCACTATGAAAATGTCACCCATAGTATAGTAATACATATATCTGAAGACTGTATATACATACCCCTCACCTGACACACAGGTCTGATGTGTAGAGCCTGGGAGTGGAAGCTGCTGTGGAAGAGTTTCTCAGAGTTCATTAGCACTGCCAGACCAGTCTAGAGAAAGGAGATGGGCAACATGAAGAACATGGTTAATCACCACACACGCATGCACGTACACACACACAGAGTTTAAGTCCATTCCAATAAAAGGATAACACTTCATGATATTGGTTTTAAAATAATCACCTAACCATAAATCAGGGTTTAGTAGGGCACAACCTAGCAGAATAAATAAAGAGAATGGGCATTTTAGAAGAAGTCCAGGTAGTCCTTCCCTCTTTGGCTGTTTTTTTTTCTTCCCCTGTTTAGTGCCTAATGAACATGAAGAAGGAAGCCTCCGCACTCTTTTTCAGATTTAGTATACTACAATACTACGCTTTTGGTAAATGTGACATTCATAAGACCATCCAACATAAGACGGACTGGTACCTTGGAGCCGCAGGGAAGGAGTTTCTTCCACGGCGTCAGATTCTCAGTACAAACGATCTCCCGCGGCAACACAGCATAGCGGAGGAAGCGCTGGTTAGTTACTGTATAGCAGAGGACGTATACAGGACACACATACACAGGTCCACATCAACACACTTTATGTCACATCACAACACAGAACAACCAGACATAACACTTAGTATTATGGAGAATCACACATCAACACGGTATTGTTTGACATCTTTAAAAATACTGTACTATTCTAATTCCGTAACTGCGTCATGATTCCTTTGAGTGCATATGCAAAACATTGGTTGGCACGTCGTCTTGTTCATTAAGCCAAACCGTAGAAAAGTGTTTCTTATTGGATAATTACAGATGATACCACCCCATTTTAGATCGTTTTCTTCCATTTGATTCCTTATGAATACGAGCCTGCTCTCTGTTCAGAGGCAAGCTAGCTACTGTAGAGACTTGGGTGCTGAGTGTGAGGAGCCTTACCATTGCCCACGCCTACAGGCTTGAAGGAGGCACTGGGCTGCACCGTGTTGGTGGAGTCAATGAAATTCAGCGAGGCACAGAAGATCCCCGAGAGGATGTTGGTCAGCCCCTTCCAGGCAACATCCACACTACAAGACAAAGGACGAAACAATAGAATTTCAATGCTAATATAGTTTGGGAGAAATGGCGGTGGGTAAAATGGCAGTACCTGCCACCAGTGACAAAAAGACATGGCTGTGAAATGTTGTGACACATTCTTGGTCAAAGACTCAATAGGCCAAATGATAGTGGTTCAGGCTGTCATTACAAAATGGGTGAAACTAGCGCCACACATATGTATGGATATATTTGACTACTAACCATGATGACAGATATAAAGCTGCTATGTTATCTTCAACAGTAAGGAAAGTGAACATGTGTGGCTAAATATACAGTATATACACACTCACTCAGTGACAGTGTCCTGAAACTATACCCACAGTTCGGCACCAGGGGGCGACGGTAGGAAAGGCTGGCCCCACTGCATGGTCCTCCAGTAGCCCTGAGTGAAGGAGATGTGGAGCTCACGCACAGAGAACTTCGAAATCACCTGGCCCAGAGACTTCGGGAAGAGTTGGTAGTGGGAGACTGAAAATATACATTTTGGGGAAAAAACTGTGAGTTGCATAACACTAGTATGTTGACTTGGACATACCTGTCATACAAATTAGGCATGGGGCCTATGTACTGACGACAGTGAATGCACAGCAAGTTAGTCTGATTAATCAGCTCGCAATAGACAATTAATTGGTATATACAGCCTGGAACTAATGCCTGCAAAATTGTATAAATATTCCTTACAAGCCAGAATGTTGAATAAAATGACATTTCAACTTACTCTACCGGTTGTCTGTGCCATTTGTCCTTCAGCTGCTCGAAAATTGATACAAAATAACCACAGGAAAGTATTGTTTACCCAACTTTAGTTAGGTTCTCTCGTTAATAGCTATTGAAACAAGCATGCCATGACAATGAACATGGTATATTCTGAATCAGGGGAGGACGGAGAACAATCCACACATTAAAAAAATATATATATATATATTTGAAAATTGAAATCGGAATAAAACATTTCAAAAATAAATATCACACACACAAAAAAAAAAAAAAGTTGATTGTTCTCCGTCCTCCCCTGATTCTGAATATACCATTGTCATGGCATGCTTGTTTCAATAGCTAACTAAAGTCAGGTAAACAATACTTTCCTGTGGATATTTTTGTATCTATTTTCGAGCAGCTGAAGGACAAATGGCACAGAGTAAGTTTAAAAACGTAATTTTATTCAACATTCTGGCTTGTAAGGAACATTTACACAATTTTGCAGGCATTAGTTTGACTGTATATATATCAATTAATTGTGTATTACAAGCCTGATTTGTCAGACTAAGCAACAGTCAACATAGCCTGCCAGCACTAACACCTTGTTCAACTATTCAACTCATCAAGCCATTGATTGGTTGGTTGAATCAAATATGTTTAGTGCTGGGCTGGAACAAAAGCCTGCACTGAGGGTCTACACTACAGGACCTTGACTGAAACTGCACTGGTGGCTAGTGTCCCATTGTGGCTACTAAACAGATGACTAGAACATGATGTGATTGACCCAAATATAATTTCAAATCAAACTCTTTACCTTTACTTCCTCGCAAGAAGTCCGTATCCCACAAGGTTCGGAACTGGAAGCTGGCGTAAGTATCCCCAGAATGCAGTGGTCTGATCACCAACTCTTCCTGAAACTGGTCTTTTGCGGGCGGTGGTGGAGGGACGTCTAGGGTTTTCTTGGTGTCAGAGACATGGTCAACTTTGTCGCTTGGAACATCTACTAGATTCGTTTCGAGGGAGTCCCGCCTCTTCTCTTCCGCGGCCTCTTGGATTTGGTCTTTTGCGGGAGGTGGTTGAGGGATGTCATAGGTTTGAACATGGTCAGCTTCGTTGTCGCTTGGAGTATCTGTTAACGATAGATTCGTTTCGACCTCGGTAGCCTCCCATTGCCTCTCCTCTTCCGCAGCATGGGTTTGGCCCTCGGCATCTTTCACCTGATTTGTTTCTTGTAGGTCTGCTGTAACAAACACCTATACTAATACACAAAGGAGGACCGCCAGCATATAAATATTGCACCTGTGCGCTGTCATTTTCCCGACTGCTGAATGGCGGCGCCTACTTCCTTAACGGCGTGTCATGTTGACCAATAGGATGAAATAATTTAGTGTATTATGGATAATCATCACTGCGCACAAGATGCGCATAGTGACTGATCTAAACTTGCTTTGTTACCAGCAATATTTACATCTGATTCATTGTTTGATAATTTTAACATATCATATGTTGATGTAATAGAATAAATTAATGTATCTGTGTTTTTCATAGCTACACAGTCAAGCCGAGCAGGATGCTTTATATCGTTGCTTCTCAGGACTTTAAACCAGTAGCCTGATATACTACATTTTCCCTTCATTTCTGTTATTACTCTCTCTACTTATGGACAATAGGCCTTGGCTACTGATTTCCTTTCAGCCAATAACACTAGGCCTATCCAGCTGTTTTTTCTTAAAGCTGCAGTAGGCAACTTTTTGTGTGACCCAACCAAATTCACATAGAACTGTAGTTGTAGATCTGTCATTTTCATTGAAAGAAAGTTTAAGAAGCAGAACGTGTGTAAGTTATTTCTATGCTTCTCGCTTGCTAGTTTCGTTTTTGCGTCTTTTACTTTTGGTATGGTACACCAGCTTCAAACAGCTGAAAATACAATATTTTTGGTTAGGAAAATATATATTCACAGCAGTTTAGATGGTACCATGTTTCTCTACACTATAATTGCTTGTTCTGTCACAAACCGATATTAGGGAACTCTTAGAATTTTAACAAACAGAAAATGGTGGAGCAATTTCTACATAGTGCATTTTTAATCCCTTCAATGCCATTCATAATTACATTACATTGAAATATTAGGATAAGTTGCAGTATTTAAAAAAAATAACATTTCAAAATCATTGCAGTCCTGAGATTTCTAAAATGAACCAATTTAACCGCGTCTTGATGTTCTATTCAACCTTATCACCATCCATGCTCATAGTATGTGGATATTAGGATCATTCGAATTGGCTAAACCAGCTTCAGAAATCATAAATGCTTTGTTGACATTGATGTGGTGACAGAAAGTACATTAATAAATGCAGATGTTGTATGTAGGCCTAAATGTGTGTTGCTGGCTACAATGTCTGCATTCACACAGGAAGCCCACATTTGATAATTGTTTCTTACTAATTGGTCTTGTGGCCAATCAGAGCTGAAAAAGATCTGATGTGATTGGTTAAAATACCAATTAGAAGGGACAAATATAAAAATGGGTCTGTCTGTATAAACCAGCGTATAAACGCAGCCAATGTTGCGAGCAAAGCACTTGAATCCATCCAACTGATATTTACCACATTCCCACTTGGTTATGAACGCAGGAATATAGATGGGCACATCCGTATCACCGCTCCCACGTCCACACGCGCTCCAACATACTAGGAATTTCTGCTCAGCACCCATGGCCCCCCATTAGATGCTCAAAGCCGC